>NW_019392701.1:1890217-1970217 GCF_000648675.2 Cimex lectularius
TATTCCTATCCGGCTTATATATTATAAATATGTGTGTGTGTGTGTGTGTGTGTGTGTGTGTGTGTGTATGATATCGTAAAATCGATCGATAATAATTAATTAAAATTTATGTTTATTATTTATGAGTTGCTTTTAGTATACCCATAGTTGAAATGCATCAGATTGAAATATTGTCTTTTAGAAATGCCTTAATACAAAAGTAAAAGGTCCATTAGTTGTCCCGAAAAGTTAAAATGGAAGTTTTGTACAAAACATATATTGCAGGAATAAATCAGCGTTGTCATGTTTTAAATGATCGCCAACACTTATTTGTGTGTATAGCAATCTGGTTGTAGCTATATTGAGTAACGTAGTGTTTATGGGTTTAAAGCTGATTTATAGCACTTACTACCGTTAATGCCGTCGTTGAGTTTTCAAACCTGTCGCGTTTACGTTTATTTTTATGGGCTTTAAATGAAGCGCTTTTCGGATCACGCAATGTTCGCATTCGTCACCGTCCGGGGGACAGCCGGCCGCGATGATCCCCGTGTTATTTTCTTTTTTCTGGGAAACTCACACACACAAAAATAAATAAATAACGAAGTGTGCTAATTTTGAAAGACGATCACGGAATGGCAAACGGCGCGAATTGTTTTTATCGCCGGGAGAGAGCACGGCATCCCGTTATTAGTCTAATCCGCAAGAATGATGAAAGTTCGTTTAATTGTTTAACAGTATAAATCATAGCCGAGTCGTATCGGGACGATTTATCGGCCCAGGTCGGTAACAGTGTTAATTAATAACCTTGTGAAACTGGAAATTCGATATTTACTTCATGGCACTTCTCTATTCTTTTTTTTATAAATAGGTCATCAATTATATCACTAAGTTCAACATGCATAACAACATAACAGACTATTCTCTAATATTGTACATTTTTTTAATTCAATAAATATATCTGAACTATTTTTAAAGTATGGTTACATCGTTAGCTGTTTTTATCAGTCAATCAAATAGAATTTTGAGAATTCCATATTGATGAGAAATATAGTTATAGAGGTAGATAAATATATGTATAAATAGTTAAAAGAGAAAGGGAGGGAAGGAGAGAGAGAGAGAGAGAGAGAGAGAGAGAGAGAGAGAGAGAGAGAGAGAGAGAGAGAGAGAGAGNAGAGATAGGCAGCAGTTGACCAAGCTCCAATCATAAAACACTTCTTTCTTTTGATGAATTTGGTTTATGCAACTATAGTTTGATGATATCAATTATTGTTCAAAAGTATTCCGAAAAAATGTGTCTATGGCACACATAAAGGGCAACCTAGGTAAAGTTCATACTTGATCTTAAAACAATTGAATTGGATTAGGAATTTTGGCGCATGCTGCAATGATTAATACATACTACAATATCAGACTCATTCATACAAATTGAAGCTGACTGCCGGAACCATCTTTTAGAATATCCAAGAAAGCATCCACGGACTGTAAAGATGAATAAGAGAGAAAATTAAAAATATGGTATACATTTGGTTCAAAAACAAATACAAAAACCGTATTGGGTAATTTCTGTACTAGTTCAAAATATGATCAATCAAACACGTTAGGGATGTACACCTTGCCCTTTGAAGCTGAAAACCTCCTATCGATGATTTTGCTTCAGAAAACTTTTAAAATTCTCATAAGTTTAAATAGCCAAACACCCATTAAAGTATTAAAGCGTAAAAAGTTCAGATCTAAAGTATTGAATACATCCAAAATCTCCGATGTAAACTGATGATATCTTGAGTGTCAGGATGCAAAGGAATTTTGGGTAATAAAAAGGCTAACATACTGACCCGAGGTCGATCTGAAAGACCATACGTAGGTCTTAAATCTAATCCTGGGGTGTCACAAATAAAAACAGTCAGAATGGACAAAATGAAGACAAAATAATACGTGGATTAACTCTAAAGGTACTAGCCACAGTAAACTTATGCTAAAATAATCCAGATCCTAACTGACCACCTCATTGCTACAGTTATAATTATAAGACTATTAAGTAGAATCTGAGAAAACATATACACATTAGGGGATACTCCATGAAGACCCCATTTGTGGGTTACGCAATGAGGAAGAGTAAACAGCCACCCATATCATCTTTGAAAGCAAATTTCAAGTAAACCAAGGAGAATGTGGGTGTATCTATATGTGCATATAATGTATGTTTGTGTGTGTGTGTGTGTGTGTGTGTGTGTTTTGTGTGAGAACGGGAAAATGAGGAGTGAGAGAAAGAGAGAGAGGTTCAGATATGTAGCAACACAGAAGGGACCCAAACACAAATAGTGAAAGAAAGGAAAAGATAAGTTTTCAAAATAATTTACACATTAAGAAAAAAGTTTGAACAAATAATACTTCAGGGACATGAAGTAATTTTTGAGAACATGACATTCCTAAAATTGTTGGACTTGTTGCAAACTTATAGCCACTGAAATCGTAAATCAGTGAAATCTTCTAACAATTTGTCTTCATCTGCAAAATGTTAAAGTACATAACTTGTATTCGCACTTTTTTGGTGTGGAGTCATGAATTTGTAGTTTGTTCGTTTCCGATTATCCTTGTTTGGTTAGTCAAGCAGTTTTGTTCTGCCAAACGCATTTCACCTCTTCCCCAAAAAGTGAGTTTGTAAGTGCATCCAAAAAATTACCAGACATCTATAATCGTACCAAGTGCGACTAATTCCAGGTGATCACGATGTGCGCAAATATTTCAGACGTTTCATCCTTTCCCGCCACAAACTTGACTTATCGTCGGGTCTTGACTTTTCCTTTGTTACGTTCGGTGATCACGTTTGATACCGTGTGAGACCATCGTTAAAATTTACGAGCGGCCAGAGCCCTGTGGGACTCCGCTAGATAACTCGCCTAGATTCAGGATCCTCGCAGTGTCGTGAATTATCTCGAACCCGAGGTACACCCACGTCCCAGAGAACTACTTCATTATTCCTATCCGGCTTGTCCCCACGTCCCAATCACAATAAGAGATGTATAACTTCTATTACACCACTATCGATAATGTTTAAACCAACGCGATATTCCGATTCGTTACCAGAGACAAAAATCCGTTTATATTTTATATAAGAAAAGTCCTATTAAATTGTACAGCATGTCATAAAGATTTAGAGTACATTTCAGTCGGCAGTTATTTAATTCGCTTCGAAAAGAAATAATGTTTCATGAGCTTGCAAAGTAAAAACTGGTAGACCAAGAATAATCATATTTACAATTTGAAAGTTCAACGGATATAAGCAAATTGGCATATTTGTGATTCCTATTTTTCTTATCTTTAGATATATTGGTTGGTGTGAAAATAAAGCGCATTTTAAAAAGGCAGTTAAAACTATTTTAAAGTTTTGTAAAATAAAGAACGTTATATTTTCCATCACAAACTATATATCTTTCCCTGTTATAAAAATCTTTATTTCGATTTTGGCCATTTTTCAAATGTGTAATCAGGGTCGATTTCAGCGACTTATGAAGAGGCCAAGGGGAGCTGTTAATGAGGTAATTGCTTCTTTTAATTGATTTGAACAGCCCCATCATCAGGATGAAGGAGCTCTACAACCTGATGATGAGCTTTAGGCTCGAAATCCGGATCGTTGAAAACAATTTACTGTAAGTAGGAACTATCTTTTTAAAAAAGACTGAACAACACACTTACTCCAGCATTTATTTTTTCTATTAAAAAAATATTTTCTAATGTTTTTTGAACTGGATGCTGGTGAACATAATTCCTTTTGGGGTTTACTTAGTTAGTAAATCTGAAGTTCTAAAAAGAATTTAGTACTGTGGAACACAAAAACTTCATGTTTTTTTGCACAGATTTATATATTGCATATAATTTTGGTTCCTACATTAATTTAGAAATTAATTGCCAACAAGGTATACCATATGCATATACCATCAAAATGAATTATCAACTTTCATTTGATATTACTTTTAATGATGATATTTATATAAAGATACAATAAACTATTCTTTTTGTTAAAAATTGTGCGTTTCAAAAATCTTCAAATAATTTTGTAAATTGTTCATGTTTGGTGTGAAAAGAATATCTTCTTATTCTAATTTCAAAATGTTTCCTGTACATAATAGAAATCCCATTTTATCCCCCAATCGCATTAGCAGTTAATACAAATAAATGAAAGCGTTTAAGCAACACAATAAGTTACATCACAATGAAACCCCTCGACGTAAACGGATCTGGTAAGCGATGATGAAACTGGGCATCAATGGGAAAAACGGCCTCAAAACCGTTTAATCCCCCAATTATTAAAAGATCAGCAAGGTTGTTCACCATATTTTTTTAAAAATCTTTTTCTGTTGTAGCCCGTAAGCTAAAAGGAATGCGCCCAGTCGACCGTTACCTTCCATGCCATTGTTCCGGGATTAGCGTCGAGTCGTGTCAGTTGAGGGATTCCACTCCGGTTTGACAGCCATAAATCAATACACAAACAGATCATAAGAGGGATAACTGCCATTTCTTGCCAGGAGAAGGCTCGCAGGAAATCGTCTTATTGTGGATTAAACGGCCACCCAATTGAGAAATTCGTTAAAAATAAATACAACCAAATACCTCCCCCGAGGGAGAAACGTAGCAGTAAAAACACAAATATTGCTTTTTGGAAAATTTCCTTTTATTTATTTATTGAAGATCACCTTGATAATGATCATTATCTTAATAAATTTCCACCAAGATGGTACTTTTTATAAAATTGTGTAATAATTCGCCATTATATGAAATGTGTAGAGGGCACTCTCAACACGACACGCAAGGATGCCACAATTGCACAGAAGACACACACTTTGAGCCCTGAAGATGATATAAATTATCGAAACGTTGGCACGATAAAGAAAATGTTTTTCTGAAACCTACATCACACCAGACCGCATCTCACGATATCTGAATAACTAATTATATGAAATTGTCAAATTGTTATTTTAATTTTATATGCCATAATATATATATATAAGTAAAGCTTCCTCCCAACTGGTTACTAGTCCAGTTATGCTTCTTCTTATCGGTTCCCAGGAATTTAAAAATAAATTCAGCTCATTTTCCACCTATTAACAATTATCGAACTCCCAATTGCGCTTCTCATTTAAGAAGAACAGGCGAAAGTCATATCGGGCCAGATCTGGAGAGTACGCAGGGTGTAGCACTCCGAATGAAGTTTCATTTTCACTTCCTCTGTCGTTCTGGCTGTACGAATTTTCGCAATGTCCCTGTGAAAAATGATACCTTTTCTTTTCACGAGAGAAGGTTCTTTCAGATACTTGTTGCATTTGACTTGACTAATTTCTGCGGTAATGGCCTGACCAAGTGGCACCAAGTTGTTAGTACACAATGTTTGTGCTACTCCACTAAAGACTTTTGTTCCAACCATTCGGTTTTGGCGTCATTAGGGCAGGGTCATTTGTTAGGACCTCCTGCTATTTTTCGTCGCATGTGACAAAATAACTTTAATTAAATTAACTAAAGCCAATTTATACATATTTGCTAAGCTTCCACGTCTTCGCAGGTCGGTATAACGTAGAGGGAATGGTTTCAGCCTTTACGTTGCACTCTCTGACAAGCTTCTGACTTGTTTGACTCGAATCAAATTTGATAGCTTCCCTCAATTCGTCGTCATTCAAGATAGAAGGTCTACCAAACTGTAGTCCATCTTCAATTTTTTCAACCCCTGCAGATTTTATGAGCCTCTGCCAACATAGGAACTGAACTTAAATTCATACAATAAGCTGGCACGAATTATTACAAAAATATTAAAAACACTATTTTATAATTTATATTGAACTGCTCAAGACAGACATTGGTTTTTGGTAGAATCATTGAGTTTTGGTATAATAGTAAATATGAAGTATATTTGTTGGTGGTAGATTTTATTGAGACTTATTTTTCCACCATTCTTCCAAACAGCAGATTCGGTCCTGGGTTTTTTTGAAGTATAAGTATTAATGTAGAAAAAACATTATATACATTACAATTAATTAAGGTTTTTAGTTGAGATGAAAAAAAGTTAATGGCACGAGCGGGATTCGAACCCACGATCTTCGGCTAGATACGCCGCTGCTCTACCACTTGAGCTATCGTGACCTCGATCCACTCGGACACCAACTTCCTATCTCAACCCCACCTTATGAAAAATGGCAAAAAGGAGGGAAAACTATTAAGGTGGGGTTGAGATATGAAGTTGGTGTCCGAGTGGATCGAGGTCACGATAGCTCAAGTGGTAGAGTAGCGGCGTATCTAGCCGAAGATCGTGGGTTCGAATCCCGCTTGTGCCATTAACTTTTTTTCACCTCAACTAAAAACCTTAATTAATTGTAATGTATTAATTGGTCAAGCGGACAACGAAATTAGTGAAATTATATACATCCATTAGATTTTATGGTCCGATTGACCAAATAACCACTTTCAATTAATTAATTTTTATGTAAGGTATTGGTTGAGATAAAAAGTCATTGTCAAAAGCGGGGTTCCAACTCACGACCTTCGGCTAAATATGCCGCTGCTCTACCACTTGAGCTATCATGAATTCGTTCCCCACCTTTTGAATTTTTCCTCCTTTTTGCCATTTTTCAAATGTCTTGGAATCTAGGGGTTAAATACCTTACATAAAGATTAATTAATTGAAAGATTATATTCATCATTCATCAGAATACACATGGAGAAATTCTTTAATTAGTATTCCCTCAAACCAACTTGCTACATACTTACTAATTTATTGCCCATCAAATCGAATTTAGTATGAATATGTAGCAACAGTGATGAGTTAATACAAAATTTCCTCTTAAATTTCTCCTCTCGCCTTTTTTCACAAGGATGTGTTAGCCCATTGCGATTTTCTCCCCCCAAAAAGTTAATTAAATCCTTCGTTAAACGGTGTATAAACTGTTTTATATTCGGGTTTACAGGAGGGCGTATGTGTCAAATTATTCGGCCTGGGGCCCGTAAAGTTTAATGGTGCGTCTTGGCCGAAGGTGACCGGCCGGTCACGTCTGACTCGCAGTAAACACGGCTACTCAACTCAACTCGGACACGGCACGTTTACGCCAGTCGTCAATTCCATTCGTAAATGCATTTTTCCCTCTTTTATTTTATATCGGACCCGGTGCGGAAATGAAATAGTTTTCGAAGATCACGTTCATATTTCGGGGGTTGTTACGGCTGTGGGCTCAGGGCCGGTCCCACCCCAGTAGAATTTTCGAGATCACGAGGGAGACTTAATGAGGATTTCGTGCCTATTTGATTTATTGTAACTCAACCTTCTGTGAACTGGTAGTTTAAAAAACAAATTATTTTAATAAGGAAGGGTCCTTTTGAAAGGCACTACATCATACAACGGGTGACTAAGTTTTATTTACAAAACTAACAGTTAATAAAACAAAAATATTAGATCATGCAGAAATCTTTTTAAATTTTATTAATGCTTATATATAAATAACTTGATTTTGATTTTCGTCTTTCATATTATGTCAGTTTATTAATAATAGTCAATGAAAAAAATATATATATTTAATGCAAAAGTCATATTCTACACGTTTTTGTCAACACCTTTTCTATGAGAGATATTAAGAAAATTGTTCCACGAGATATATTAAAGAAAATAGATTTTGGCCAGAAGGTATGTGGACTAAGATGCAACAGTTTATGCCACCATAACATGATAAATGCATCAAGTTGACAGTCGGAAGTATTTTACGTTATCCATATATTCTTGCGATTTAGATTCGATACAGCCAAATATCAACATAACTAACAATTAAATAACACCCTCCTTCAATTTCGTTTTTTCTCAGTGGTAATTTTTGTTCGAAAATTATAAATAAATTTATACCGAAGGAAGGATGAATCGACCGTCAGGATATCACTAGTAAGACTAGATCAGGGATGCTGTCATCAAAAACAAGTAAGTTTTGTAACTTATGCCAAGGTTTCAACATTTATGGAGGTCTTCATCAGGGCTCTACAAGTAATAACAACGTTTATAATTAATAAATAGTAAGTAAAACAATAATTTTCAGATAAAAATGGTAGTGTCATTCTGTGTCTCTAACCACAATTGGTTACGGCTCATTTGGTTTAAAAAAAAANATATATATATACTGTTGTTTTTAACCATCATTATAATATTTTGCTTTTAATATTGTAACGAGTAAGTTATCCACTGTAATCTGAAATTTTTGTGTGTTGTTATGTATCAATTATAAATTATTATTTGTTGAGCCCTGATGAAGACTTCAATAAAGGTTGAAAGCTTGGCATAAGTTATAAAACTTACTTGTTTTTGATGACCGCATCCTTGATCAAGAACTTACTAATTAAATTATACTAACTGCGACGCAACATAAAGTTAGTACCGATACTCAAAGAAGAATATAAACAATGAACGCACATCATTGCATAGCTCTGTACTGAGAGCATGTAGGCACATCACGGGAGCAAATACACCAAACTATTAGAAGTACAAGAAAATTTAATTATGAGATTTAAGTACTTGAGTAAGTACTTAGAACTTTGGTATCAGATTTATTTATAAAATAAAGCACTATAACAATATATAATATTTCCTCTTATTTTACATACTTTCATGTGTTTACATTAAGTAAAACTTTTTTGCGGAATTTTGAACAAAATGAAGTGAAGTCGTGATGATCACTCTGGTCCGCCTCTCCTCCCTTTTGTGATCTTGTAAAAATAAGTAAAAAACAAAAACAAAAGACTAATAACTTCAAAAACCAACGAATCTTTTAATAATATCAGTACATTTCTATTTATAGACACTTAAAGTAAATAAGTATTAGCTCATAAAATTTTATGGGGTAAATTACTTAAAAATATTTTAGAGCAAATACACTAAACTATTAGAAGAGCAAGAAAATTTAATTATGAGATTTAAGTACTTTGAGTAAGTACTTAGAACTTTGGTATCAGATTTATTTATAAAGCACTATAAAAATATATAATATTTCCTCTTATTTTACATACTTTCATGTGATTACATTAACTAAACTTTTTTGCGGAATTTTGAAAACATGAAGTGAAGTCGTGATGATCACTCTGGTCCGCCTGTCACCCCTTTTTTTATCTTTTCAAAATAAGTAAAAAAACAAAAACTGACGACTTCAAAAAAACAACGTATTTTAATAATAACTGTCATTTCTATTCATAAACACTTAAAGTAAATAAGTATTAGCTCATATAATCTTATGGGGTAAATTAATTAAAAATATTTTACAGCAAATACACCAAACTATTAGAAGTACAAGAAAATATAATTATGAGATTTAAGTATTTTGAGTAAGTACTTAGAACTTTGGTATCAGATTTATTTATAAAACAAAGCACTATAAAAATATATAATATTCCCTCTTATTTTACATACTTTCATATGTTTACATTAAGTAAAACTTTTTTGCGGAATTTTGAACAACATGAAGTGAAGTCGTGATGATCACTCTGGTCCGCCTCTCCTCCCTTTTTTGATCTTTTCAAAATAAGTAAAAAAACAAAAACTGACGACTTCAAAAAAACAACTTATCATTTAATAATAACTGCCATTTCTATTTATAAACACTTAAAGTAAATAAGTATTAGCTCATAAAATCTTATGGGGTAAATTAATTAAAAATATTTTACAGCAAATACACCAAACTATAAGAAGTACAAGAAAATGCAATTATGAGATTGAAGTACTTGGAGTAAGTACTAAGAACTTTAGTTTCAGATTTTTGTGCATTATAAAAATATTATTATTAAGTGAAAATAGTAAGATAGATTTATAGATTGAAACTATAGTTATCAGAATAATAACGAATTAATAATCGTTAATTCAATTTTGACAGCGAAAAAAATGAATGCTCACGGTCGTTATTCAAAGCAATATTATTTTCCAGGACGAAAATGGATGCAATCTAAAGAATGGCCTCAATGGCTTAGGGTCCATATATAGTGGGATATTTGAAAGGGATAGGGGCTTAATTTATATTTATTTTTTTATTCATAGATTTATACCAAACAATTTGTAAGTAATTGAATTATGTTTGATTTTAATGCGATCATTTCATACCATTGTCTTTTAAATAAAAACAAAACTCGCATTAATGTTGCTCAAGGTGTAAACAGCATGAATAATATTGTTACATGAGCCAAAAAGGTAAATTTCTCTCCAATATCACAAAAATTTCCAGCATGATATTTTGTTAACGAGCTCACTTAGATGTGGTTAAAAGTGGTTCACTTTGGCGTTCCCAGTAATGATAAAATATATTGTTTTACAGGGATCCACTTTATTACATTCCCCTCGTCGATTTTCGCAGAAATGAACTGTAATTTGACGTTTAATTTCGTTTGGTACAAAGTATCTATCAATAGGTAATTATTAATTGCGTAATTATTACTTGTATTGTTTTTGATTAAAGGTTACAGTTAGTAATTTTTCTGAGTAAATTTCTTTTTTACGAGGGTTCGCAACAGCAGAGGTCATGCAAACCCTCAGGGTGCCGGTTTTTTGAAAAAAAAAATCCCATGTCCCCCCATATGCCGGGTTCGAATGGAAAGCCGCTGGATTCGAACCCGGTACCTTTATCTTACAGTGAACAGCGCCGTTCAACAACTAAACCGTTGCTGCCACCGACGCCCCGTGAAGAAACTTTATAGTTTACAGAATTATATATTCAAAAACAAAATAACGGTCAGTCGTATTTTGTTATTTATTTCAAACTAGTTTTATTTTATCGTTATATAAATACAAAACTCATTATATATAAAAAAAAAAAAACAGAAAATCCCGCTGTCGAAATCCTAATGAAATCACTTTCATGAAGAATCAAAAAGAAGAAAATTATGGTAATTGCACTCACAACACGTTAGACCAGAATGACACATCTACACGGAAAACAAAGACTTAGAGCCTTGAAGATGATGTCGATAAAGATCGAAACGTTGGCACGAAAAAAAAAATGTTTTTCTAAAACATACGTCACACCAGACCGCATCTCACGTTCTCTGAATAATCATTAATACATAACCTGATGCGAGACGCCTCGATTCTTCTGATGACTGTTCTAAAACTAGCCAATTAATTACCTATCTCCAACTATCTCTATTAATTAACTATTTCTTACATTAAGCCCCTAAAACCATAGATCGTCTCTAGAAGTCGAACGAAGTTAAAGTTAAAAATTGGATTGTGATCAAAGAAAGCAGGGTAAAAGAACAACTCACTCGACAAGTTGGATCTGGAAAGAATAAAATTGAACTGATTTTCTTATTTTTAATCCAAAGAGTGTAATAACACTCTATTGGGGCGACGGTGACCGCAACGGTTAGGCGTTGACACGGCGCTCATCACTATAAGGTAAAGGTCCCGGGTTCGAATCCAGTGGCCCGGGATGCTCGCAAATGGCCTTTTTTTCAAAAACATCGGCACCTCGAGAGTTATCGCCTCTGCTGATGCGAACCCTCATTAAAAAAAAGAAAAAACTGTATAAAGGTAAACATGGAAGTTATAAATGTGTTTACGTTTTAATTATTTATGTTTATATATAGTAATTATGAAAAATAAATAAATTCATTGTCCGTTTTTTGCCTTTGAGTGAATAAATATATTTATCCAAATGACACAAGTGAAAAATATAAATTAAAATCTGAATTTTAATACAATTAAGAGCTGAATTGTAACAACAAGGTTTTTAAAATAGAAAAAAAAACACATGGTGAATTGTCATTATTTAATTGAATTTAAATGAAATTGTTGTGGGAAATATAATGTTTTTGGTTCTACCGTTTAATTATTTCATCCCTTTTGTCGTCAAGTGTAACAAGTGTAAAATACCTCTTGCGAACCCAAATTAACTGTTTCAGAATTCGTCGTTGTTTATGAAATTCTTGTTAAAAATTCTACCAGAGTTCGTTTAATCCCACTGGTAAAAGGTCTTTCGCCACTTGGCCGTTTAAATTTAACAGTGAACCCGGTGTGTATGTAGATCACATTTGGTTTTCCTCGTTCGGAGAATGGAGAAGTTTTGCTTCTATTGTATTATAAATTCATGAGGTTACAATTCTCGTAGCTGAGTAGACCTACTAGTTGTGCTGTTGTGGAACATGGCTGCCGCACATTGTTCCAACATTGCAATTGTAAAACGCATAAATAATCAGTACAATTGTACAAAATAAACATTCAAGGGAAGTAATTATAAAAGTAAACTTTCTCTTCAATTACAAGCACTTAATTTTCCAACCATACGAGTATCAAGGGTGTCTACATCCCAGTGTCAGGCCAAGCTATCTCCAATATTATTCAACCTGGACAAAAATTTAAACAGTTTTTTTTCTTCAAAATTTGACTTTCAAACATTGCTATAATTAAAGTTTAATTCAACTAAAAAATAAAAATTTTGTTTTGGCAGTGGAAGGTAACGAAGCAATTAGGTACTTTTGAAAAAAAAGTTGCATTTAAATGATTTGTCATATTATTTTTTTTAAAAAGGCGGCAGAACAGCTTTTTAAAATGAGAGTTGATCCAGTAAAAAAGGTGCGGTTGATGGAAAAAGTAAAGCGATTCGTAAATGGACCTTGATAAATAATAGGAATAAGGGAAAAAAGGTGAAAATAAGAAATCCCCTCGGCCGTCCTAAATTGAGAGGTTCTAACTTCATAGAAGTCTCCGAACGGAAAATGAAACTACGAATGTAATCAAAGTACCTTGGCGTCTCCAATGGTCGGGGGGTAAGGACACGATTGAAATTTATATAATTCCCAAGGTTTCAATAAGGGGGAAGGTCTCCCTCGAAGGTTGTAAAACCTGCAGCCCTATCCCACTCCAGGGACATTCCCCAATAAAGCCCTTCGGCATCTGATAGAGAAAACAAAAGCGTCTACAAATAGCCAAACATCTGCTCAGATGGTTATCGCCAGTCTCGGGACAGGCCAATAAACAAACTGATTGATTGTTTTAAAAGAAAAATTCCATAAGTAGTCCCAGACTATCCTTACCACGTGATAGGCATCGCTAGATAATTTAGCAACGCCATTTTTTCTACGTTTAATTTTTTTTTTAAATTTTGGTGATTATAGCAAAGATAATTAAATTACCGTTATAGTATGTTTGACTATGATTATGATGGAATATCGAGTAACCGCAAGCCAAAGAAGTTATTTCGTTACACACAACACACACACACACACACACACACACACACACACACAAACACACACACACACATATATATATATATTTGCAGTGTGATAATGGGTATTCCACTGGCTTAACATCAAAAATCCCGGTGACTACACATTTGTATGAATGTATTTACGTTCATGATTGGTTAAGTGTTTATACGGTTATACTCCGTGTGGTTTGTGGAGTACACGCAGACTCGTCGAACCAATTAGGTTAAATAAGGATAATGAATGCATTACTTTTCCTGTGAGTGAAGGCATTTAGGGCGTGAAGCAAAAAATCGCCTTGCGGGCCTTTCAACTGTGGGTAGGTTGTACATAAGTTTAGCGTAGTGGCAGGGGTAGGGTGTGAGCAGTACATAGCTCAAGTGGTAGAGCAAGATCGTGGGTTCGAATCCCGCTCGTACCATTGACTTTTTTATCTCAACTAAAAACCTTAATTAATTGTAATTTAGGTTAGGGTTAATTAAAAAAATGCGAGTTAAAACGTGAGTAACTGGCATACCCCTGGCTACTAACCGGCCGAAAACAAATTAATATAAAAAAAGTCTTGAACTCATCGAAGTCACGATAACTCAAGTAGTCAGGGCGTATTAAGCCGAAAGTCGTAGGTTCGAATCCCGCTCGTGACGCTAAGTTTTTCATCTAACCAAGACCTTAGATAAAAGTACAATTAATTTAAATAAAAAAGCTTTTCCTTTTAATAAATAAAAAAGTTTTGTACATTCAAAAGAACCCTAAATTCTTACATTCTTTATAGAACTTTCAAACACTTCCATAAAATTGTACAATTTGTACATTTCATAATGTATGCAGTTTATATATAACACCTTTTTCCTTATGTTATTTATTTGTAAATATATTCTTCCTTAGGGATATTTATCAATGGCGTATTGAAAACGGGTATTTTCTCCTCTCTTGTTTTTAATTTTGTATATATTTCATTCTCACTGCTGCATCTTACCGATTCAAAGGTATTTGTAATGTATTGCAAAAAAAAAAGATTGAGAAAAACCCATTATCATGGTAGATAAAGTTATTTTACTTAGATGCTTCGGGTTTCAAATTCTATCATCGACATTCTACAATAATTGAATGTTGTAGACATCTTGTTGATGGTATCCATCCTGCTTTCGTGGAAGTCCATAATAAGATAATGGGTAGTAAAATTGTCTTTTCTATAATAGGTAGAATTCCTACTGTAGAAAACACCATTTATTTTCTCCACACCATCTCAAAAAGTATCTTATTAAGTATTTATTTACTATTATATAAATACCCTTATAAATTTTGCATTATATTATGTACAATTATTTGATTTGAAATTTGATTGTTTGCGTATTTCCAGAAATTTTTCTATTTACTTATCAATTGTCAATTTTTTACATTAAACGGTTTACTTTAAATTAACTATTTTGTTTGTTTATCTCTTATTTTTGGTGGGGAATTATGTTCGAAATGTACAAATTTATCAAAGATGTAACATTTTCATGTAACATTTCTTAGGTCATGGATGGGTTCCGGTATGGTAAATAAACAAATACACAGAAACTGTGTTATTAATAATGGCTATTTTAAAATAAAACAAACTTTCTTCCATAGTAACTCACCATTACTGAGATATCGTGTGGAATCCAATATTGATAATGCTTGGCGGAGTTCTGTGGCTGAGAAGGGCGGAAATTTACCAACCTCCAGTTTAACCCTCTTTGTATTATATTTCAGCGAGTCGATATTTGGCCAGGAGTTTGCAAGTCTTTCGGCAGGATTGTTTCTCGAGCCGGGCGAGCCAACTTGTTAATTATTGTAACCCCGTACACATGAGCTCATCCAATTTATGTGGTTATTCCATTAAATTGTCAGTGATGGGGGGGTTCCTCGAAAAATGCGGGACGGCAGTGTTACCGCCATAAAATTGCATCGCTCGCTCTCATAAATTGTGGTGTAGATGGAACTAGTATATTTTCATTTTTGCCGATTCTTCTAAATAAAAAATAACTCATTTGTAAAGTTTGCTTTATACTAAAAATTATCGATTATTTTTCTCATTTTTCATTACAGAACAATTACTTTACTTGTCATTTTCAATGTATATTTTATTATATTGTAACATAATCACTATGTAACACATTGTAACATAATTAGTAGAATATAAATATTAATTACTTTATTTTATCGTTTTAAATTGTTTTACCAACTAAATTAGTTTTATTTTTATCAACAACTAACATAACTTCATCCGATTATTTGGAGGTCGTGAGATGCGGTCTGTTGTGACGTAGGTTTTAGAAAAACATTTTCTTTATCTTGCTAGCGTTTCGATCTTTATTGAGATCATCTTCAGGGCTCAAGGTGTTTGTTTTCTGTGTAGATGTGTCATTATTGTGTGTCGTGTTGAGAGTGCCCATAAATAACGACCGAAACGCTGGCACGAGAAAGAAAATGTTTTTCTAAAACCTACTTCACACCAGACCGCATCTCACGAATAATCGTTAATTAACGGACACTAAACACCACACATTCGGTTCATCTTGTATTTCATGTAATTTAATTGTAATGAGTGCTCCAAAATATAATTTTCGGAACATGTCTCATGTTGTTACAATCTTGTGTCCTTTTTTAAAATATTTCCAGACGATTTTTATTTCCCTTTTTTAGATTGCACGATAAAAAAATGTATAAATCAATCTCTATCACAGATTAACTGTCTCCCTCACTCTACTTCTCTCTCTATCGCTATCTCTTTCTCACCCTCCATCGCATTAACTAACTATTTATCTATATTTCTATCTATCTATCCATGTTTCTATATCATTATATCTTTTCTTCTCGATCCCTGTACCTATCCATCTCGTTGTCTCTCACTTTTTTATATATTTTTATCTCACTCCGATTCTTACCTTATCCCTATCTACTAACATAGCGGGAGACACATCGTTTCATTTCGCAGATTTAATTCCCAATTCTTTCCAGCACTGTCCATTTCTCTATAATCTCTTACTCGTTTTCTCTTTTTCTCCTTTTTTCTTTTTCTTTTTAATCACTTCTCTCTCTCTCTTTTTGTATCTCATTTATTTTCTTTATTTTTATATGACTAAACATATTTATGTTTATCTATATCTATTTATCGTAGACAGAGAGAAGGAGAGAGAGAGAGAGAGAGAGAGAGAGAGAGAGAGAGAGAGAGAGAGAGATTTCTATGTTTCTGTTTTGTTGTCTTCCTTCTTTAGCAATGTCTGTTAATTTTTTCTGATTTATTCATCCATTCCATCTACAAATATAATTTATAACCTACCAAACTAAGACCTACCTAACTATCTAACTTTACACCTACCTACTTACCTAGCTACCTATTTATTGATTTTTCTACATCACTACTTCATTATCTTTTTTCTCTTTCTTTCTCTATCCATATTACATTCCATTATTCATACACTAGCTCATTAGACATTTTGCTTAAAAGGTATTGTATTTTATATGAATGAAAATCACAATTTTCCGGTTTTTAATATTTTTTTAAAATTATTGTGTGGTGATTAGTGACCGTTAATCGATATTTATTTAGAAATCGTGAGATGCGGACTGGTGTGATGCAGGTTTCAGAAAAACATTTTCTTTATCTTGCCAACGTTTCGATCCTTATTGAGATAATTTTCAGGGCCTGGGATTTACAAACATTGTTTACATATAACAATTACATTTTGGATGTGGAAAAGTGAATTTATACAATGCAAAATATATTTTTTTTTATATATTCAATCAAAGTATTTTTATTCACTCAAAGTGTGTGTCTTCTGTGTAATTGTGCCATTCTTGCGTGTCGTGTNCATCAATTACAGAACAGATACATGTAAACTCAGTCGCAGCTACGGCAATACCATTAATCAAATTCAATACAGATAACACACCTATATCATCACATTACATTCCACACATCAAATATTTTTCACATAGTCTAATTTCCCAACAATTTAGCTTTCCTTTTCCTATATAATCCTGAAAGGATAATCTGGCCGAACCATTACCAACACATTTTTTCCCTTCGTCTTATACAAAAATGTCTTTCCTTCCCCACCCCTTCAAAATCCAACGTATATAAACACAAAATAGCAAAATCTCACTTGCACTCTCAACACGACACGCAAGGATGGCACAATTACACAGAAAACAAACACTTTGAGTGAGTAGAAATACTTTGATTGAATATATAAATTGCATTGTATAAATTCACTTTTCCTCATCCAAAAGTAATTGTTATTTGTAAACAATGTTTGTAAATCCAAGGCCCTGAAGATGATCTCAATAAAGATCGAAACGTTGGCACGATAAAGAAAATGTTTTTCTAAAATATACGTCACACCAGACCGCATCTCACGATTTCTAAATAAATATTTTTTATTATTATTCGTCTGGTACGGTTATGAAAATAAAAATTGTCATTCATACTAAAATATCATGAAAAAATGAACAATAATATTATTACAAAAGGTGATTTAATTGATTTGAAAAAAGTGATATTTGTTTACATAAAATTTGCTCTATCCAAAATCTCAAACTAGATCTTGTAAAAATGCTGTCAAAAGTTTCGTTATATTTTTTGTTATTTAATTATATTGATTTAATGTAAGTAATAGGCTCTGGGCGCGTTTCCTTTACATCTAATAAGGCACTACGTGTATCTGGGAGTTCTGTTCAACAGTCCTAACCAGACTTAAAGCGTGACCAAAATAATTATAACACTAAAACCATTTTCCTCACATAGAATAGTTAGGTGTTTACAATTTTGACTCAGTTTAATGCTATCTGGAATGAAATGTTTATAGTTTATTGAATTATACAATATTCATCTTGTAACTCTGGCTAAGTTCTAAATGAATTATAACAATTCAAAATCCAATCTAAAGTTACGTTAGCTCGAATTCAATAAGAGACCGTTGTATAATCAGTTATTTGGGTTGCACAGTTTAAAAAAATAACTAATTATAAATGATACGTATCTTTGATAATTAAAATAATCGATATTTTAAGAATGCGATATCAAGTGAATTTATAGTCCCATCATGATATATCATTCGGAAGCCCATCGATAATGCAGCCGAGGGCGTGATGTCGGTTTTAATCCCCACAGCCCATTTTCCGTACATTACATATATTTTATAATAGTGCGGTGACTAGTTAATGGCCGGTTTTCGACATTATATGTCCCCGGGCGTCGGCCGGCGACAGGGCCGACCATTAAACGGCCAATATGCGCTGGGTGGCTTCATTGTCAAATCACATCTGCCCTCCGGATTCTGTCAAAATATATTTGGAAAAGCCCCGTCCTACAATGGACCGGCTTGCGAATGGGACGAGGGGACAATTCGAAACCGCACTATTGATATCTTTGTAAAACTGAACGTTTAGAGGACAATAGGACTCGGAAAAGGATAAGGGGGATGGTAGAAATATAAGAAAACTGGGCCTTTGTAAAAGACACTACTCAAACACATAAAATACACATGGATAAAGAAAACTAAAGCACTTAAAATATCACACTTATCTGATCGATGCAATTTAACAGATGAATGGAAGGTAGATGCAGACAAACAAACATTCAGGCAAACGGTGATGCCACAATATTTCCAGTCGTCTAACATCATTCTCAATTCATAAATTCTAACTGGACCGTGCATCAGTTATATATATATATANTATATATTTAAGTTTTATTTTTAACATAATTTTATTATGACTTATACTTATTGGAATTTTTAATGACAGATTTATCTCAATAAAATACCATTCATGTATTTAAGAATTTTTTTGTGTCATTCGTATACTGTACTACCAACCATAAAAATGAAGTTAACTTACCATAAAAACAAATTAAAAGTGAAATATTTTTACACGTGTATGATTTAAATTTTCAGTATACGCTCTCAGGATTCATTGAGTTTCATTGATTTATCCAGATTTCATTTGATGGAGAAAATATAGAAATTTCCTTACGAGTATTACAAATACACACTACAAAAATAAATAGTGCATGTAATACTGCAATATTAATTCATTAAATTTTAAATGTTTTGTGCCATCGATCACATATTTCTTGTTATGCTAAAAATAAACTGGTTAACAATTACGCAATTTTATAAAGTTTAAACAGGCTATAATTTTTGCCAAATAGGAAGAACAAAGAAATAAATCATAAACCATGGTATGGTAAACATATGGCTCCAAAACCAATGAAGGTACACTGAAGATATGTATATTTTATGCAAGCTTCAAATATGAGTAATTGGGTACAAATGAAAGTACATATTTCTAGCTTAATTAAACATTTTTAAAAGTTTTTTAGTTGAGATGAAAAAAGTTAATGGCACGAGTGGGATTCGAACCCACGATCATTTGTCGTTGAGAATCCAATCCGATTATACGACATTTGAAAAATGGCAAAAAGGAGGGAAAACTCATATAGTGGGGTTGAGATAGGAAGTTGATGACCGAGTACATCGAGGTCACGATAGCTCAAGTGGTAGAGCAGCGGCGTATCTAGCCGAAGGTCGTGGGTTCGAATCCCGCTCGTGCCATTAACTTTTTTTCATCTCAACTAAAAACCTTAATTAATTGTAATGTATTAGTTGGTCAAGCAGACCACGAAATTAGTGAATTTTTAAAAGTCTTACTCTAACAAAACCAAGTTTATAAGATCACACAGACAACCAGCCCCAAAAGTATTATCGTGTAAAAAATGTCAAAACCATGATCAATGCATCCAAAACCTGGGAAAGTATAACAACCTAAAGATTTCATGAGTGTCAAGGCAGAAAGGGAAAATGGACAAGTAAGTTACGTTAAGACAAACCACAGCAGTATCTGCAGCACCATCCATCTCTCTGTCCAGAACCAATATTTGATAAAACAAGATTCATCCATCTAAGAATGCGTCCATGCAAAACAAACAAGTAGAATGGACAAACTCAAAAAGCGCCAGGCAATGTCATACGAGTCGGAGCTGGAGTACTGCAAGGAAGTCTTCCCCTTTATAAACTATACACTGCCCCTAAATCTTAACACATTCCTTCATGGTACATTCGCAGAACACATACTTATCTTTGAATCAATGGAACCCACTAGACTGAAAAGCCTTGGGCTTAACAAACGGCCTTCTTATACCAATGCTAGCCATAGATCAAAAGTTTCAGTAACGAGCAAATTGGTCCTATTTAAGACTTCTACTTACCTAGGCCTGTGAAATGTAATTGTGAGGCTCAACCAAAAGCTCCTATTCCAAGAAAATTCAGTTACTGCAGTAAGCAATGTTCCTTACTCCGAAGCAATCTTTACATTTTTCACCGACCGCTAAATACATTTCGTCAAGAAACTTATCTTTCTCCATTACACACAATTTAATACCTGTACCTAAGGATTAGTCCTTGCAAAACAAAAAAGGAGAATGTACGAACTCTAGAACTACTAGACAAAGTCAAACGAGTCGGAGCTGAAGAATCGCAATAAATCATCTTTGGTCCACTCCTATATAAAGTATACACTGCCATCATTCCTCTAAAACATAATACATTTCTCGCTACTCGTGTAGAGATGTGTGGTGATTAGTGACCGTTAGTCGAAGATTTTTCAGGAATCGTGAGAATGTGTGTCACACCAGACCGCATCTCACGATTTTTGAATAATTTTCTTGCTACTTTCCAGAAGACGCATTTATTCTTTCCTCGGATTTAAACCTAAACTAGACAAGCGATCAAATTTTCACTAATGATCAAATGATCAATTTGTAATAGAGTACTTTGACCTACCTGGACCTACGAAATAGGACTGGAGTTAAACCAAAATCTCCTATTCCGATACAATTCAGTCACTATTGTCTAAAATTCTCGAGATTACCGATGCTCCTTTCTATGTAACGAACAGTAACATTATACACCGATTGCCTAATTCCTTTTGTCAAAAAATATCCTTTCCCATTATACAAAATTTCATAACTCTATAAGAACACAATTTGTCCAACATTGGTCAAAGAACCTACTTAATCACTACGATAGGTTGTCGTTTGGTTACTTCCCTTTTCTAGCCTTTATTCGGCTAGAATTCTTTTTTTTTAGAATTTATTCCATTAGATTTTAGTACTATAAATTGGTAAGTATGCAATTGTATATGTCAAAATGCTTGCAAAATCTTACAAAAAAAGTGATTCATCAAATAATTTGATCTTTCAACGAATTTCATTGTTTTTGAAGGGTGTTTCGTAAATTTAAATATAAATATACCCACCAACCTTTTTGTGTGAAGGCTGTTAAATTTTAAATATTGTTATTATTAAATATCATATGTTGGCAATATTTTTTTTCCTTGTCAATTTTACAATTCATTGTAACCACCTGATATGGGTAGGTGTCTTAAACTTTTCACGCGGGCTTTATATAACTGCAATTTTTTCACCAACGGGGCACTCTCAACACGACAGACAAGAATTTACGTTTACCATAAAATCAATACTGGTTTTATTAATACGACCGGAAAAAAGTTGTAAATTTCATCTCGCCATTTACCTCAGAAATGTTGGTGTTCAGTGCCTGTTAGTTAATGATTATTTGGATATCGTGAGATGCGGTCTGGTGTGACGTACATTTTAGAAAAACATTTTTTTTTATCGTTCTATCGTTTCGATTTTATTGAGATCATCTTCAGGGCAAACACATTGAGCGTGTTTATTTTCCGTGTAGAAGAATGACACATCTACACGGAAAACAAACGTTTTGAGCCCTGAAGATGATCTCAAAAAAGGTCGAAACGTTGGCACGGTAAAGAAAATGTTTTTCTAAAACCTACGTCACACCAGACCGCATCTCACGATCTCCGAATAATACGGTCACTAAAACCACACATTTTTTACAAATATTTTTACAAAAGTGGACTTGAAAAAGGTGATGGAAAGATTTCACTAGTTGTATTTTATGCTTTTCAACTTTTGTTGCCAGTATTAGCTCCGTTTTAATTATAAGAGAGAAATCACATTGCAAAGCTTTATTGAAAAACTTTTTCACAAACAATCAGTTCTTTCCTCTCTGGGGGAAATTTTCCATTTTATACAAACTCCTCGTATCACAGTATTCAACGTTGTTTAGTTCTCGAAATTATTTAAAACGAATTTTGCTATTAACGAAAATTGTATTTTCTTAGTGAGAATGGAACTTTGCAGATAACGGTAGAAAAAAATTGAATGAATCTATAATGATTCTAGGTGAAAATTTATGAAATCATCATAATTTATGTATTATAAAAATTTTAATATTTTACTACAATAAAATTACTTTAAAACTGAGGGACCCCACGAATGAAATGAGTTGATTATTCACATTATAAATAACTAGATTGAGTTTGCGTATAATTAGTGACAATGATGCAGTTAAGGTTTAATGCATCTCTGTGATGGATCCGCCGCGTATCGTTTGTTCGCGGCCCACTGTCCGTCTGAAGGATGGAAGATTGTGAAATGGCCGGCGTATAAATCGGTTATAAAAGTGATAGAGGACAAGGGGACAATGTGTCGACTAATGGACTAGGACGGGCTCTCAAGGACCGGGCTCGGACAGACTCGATTGCCCTTTCTCACCCTATCTTTATTTCGCCCTCATCCGTCCCCGGATCGTTCACTTCTCCCTCGGTTATCAAACTTCGGCCCGGCCATAAGGAAGAACAAGATTCCACGATTAGTTTGTGCCTTGTTGATGCCTCTATTACCATACAAAGTGTGCTGACAAAGCACTTTGTTCCTTTTTTCGAAGTAAAACTGGGCTTAGTGTGAATGTTTTTTATATCCTCGCGTTCCTTTATTGAAGGACTGGTTAAAAGAAATGTCTTTCAGATGCTAGTGATATCAAAATAAAACATATTTTTAAAAAAGACTCCATTACAAAGATTGCTGTTTGGAAGAGATCTTGAGGTTTTTGTTTAAAGCCATTAATAAATCTTTAGAAAATATTACGAATAGTAAAACTATTTAAAAATGATTTTTCGTTTAATTAAATAGTAGAATTTTAAATTTATTTCATTCAAATTATCGTCAATTGAACTAAAAAGTAAGTAGAGCCATTCTAGTTAGAAAGTGCCCCATTGTTGCAAAGATTAGGTACGTAAATTTTGGTAAAAACATTTTCTCTCTGCTAGTGGCGGTTTTGTTGGTTTCTTAAGTAAAGGAAATTTCATTTTACGATTCAATTTTCCAACATTCCCCATTCAGTTTCGTTTCTGACTTTTTATAGTAAATTGATTAGTCTTTGTTGCACCCATTTTATTAACTAAAACAGCCCCCTTTTATTAGGTCAGGATAAGCTAATCTTCAACCGTTGGATTCGCCATAGCTGGCTGAGACAGGAAAGCAATAGGAAGGACCTTTGTCTGTCGAAGGTGCATCTTATTTTCTTTTATTGGAAAAAGAAATTGTAAATGGCAACGGGCATATCAGAGTGATCATTTTTAATGTTATTTATGATTTTTTTTAGACCCTGAAGAAGATGAAGTACATCGTCGAAAAGTTGGCGTTGGTACAAAAGAATTGTTTGTTTTATGAACACAACGCTAAACCTATTACTATAGTACGTTAGTAAAGGCAGGTCGAATGCCTAGATGATATTACCAGAAAGAAAAGGATGGTCCTGGCACAGGTGACATGGGCACACTTGAAAGGGTCTAATGGGGCATGACTCCATGGGGTTTGATGAGGGTTATGACGTCATTTATTTTCGCCTTGCGACGTCACTGCAAGAATCACATTAAAGGATAGTTCTTAATCGCAGTTTTTGTTTTCAACTATCCGGATTTCAAGCTTAAAGCTTATCATCAGATTGAAGGAGTAGCAGGCACTTCTTCCGGCATGATTTGTAAGAGTGAACCTTCCGATCAATCACCAACTCATCCAATGAGAAGCTAACTTTTTCTGCCGCTCAATTTTGAAGTGCGAATAGCGTGTATTACAACACGAAATATCAACTTAATAAATACTGGAAGATAATATTTAGTTTTATTGTAATTCACATTTTTCGCAAGTTCGAAGTGTTAAAAAGAGTAAACAACGTTCTTATCCAATCTTTATCATTTCTATCATTACAAGGTGGTCATCCGGACCAGTAG
The DNA here is from genome assembly GCF_000648675.2 of Cimex lectularius. Lineage (NCBI taxonomy): Eukaryota > Metazoa > Arthropoda > Insecta > Hemiptera > Cimicidae > Cimex > Cimex lectularius. Next base: position 1,914,548 of record NW_019392701.1, read on the forward strand.
CACCTTCATATGGGCTACTTACTCCCTGTATGTTATCGCACGTCTTACGTGACGTCATCTGCGCTAGTAGCATCTGGGCGAGAACCGCCTTTTCTCACATACACCAGTAACTCCTTGTTGTGACGTCACCTTGCATGTAGGTTCTTGCAAAAGTTGGCAATTCTTCAAGTTTGCCAGAAACTCGTTACAGTGACGTCACAACCCCATTATACCCCGTCAAGTGCCCAGTAGCTCCTTGCAGTGACGTCACAAGGCGAGAAAGCATTAACTCATAACCATCATCAAACCCCATGGAGTCATGTTCCATCAGACCTCCTCAAGTATGCCAGTATCGCCTGTGCCAGGACCATCCTTTTCTCGCTACGATATTTTTATTTTATTTTAAACTATTTTACAAGTTACCATCCCATCGTACCACGTTAAGTGCCAAGTAGCTCCTTGCAGTGACGTCACAAGGAGAAAAAGCATGTCTAAATCATGGTTGCTCGATCGTTAAATATGTGTACATGATTGTAAACAAAGAGAGTTTTATATAAAAAATTAAATTAAATCTGCATAATATTTGACTTGAAGTTTGCAACATTTTCAATATATAATTTTTTCTTAATTGCTTTTTAAATTGAAGAAAGTATATGACAGTTATATTTGTGCCTATAGATAGTAATAATAAAAATTTTACTAGCCAATTCACTCAATAAACTGAATCAAGCATGTTTTTCTTCTTGAGTCAAAAATATGTATTACGTAAGGTTTTGGTCGAAATGAAAAAGTTAGTGCCACGAGCGGAAATCGAACTCACGACCTTCGGCTAAATACGCCGCTGCTCTACCATTTGAATGGTACTCACTCTCAAGTGGTAGAGCAGCGGCATATTTAGCCGAAGGTCGTGGGTTCGAATCTCGCCTGTGACACTGGTATTTCAACCAATATCTTACATAAAGATTAATTAAAAGAAAGAAGTTATTTTGTCAATCGGACCACGAAATCTAATGCATTTAATAAGTAAAACGAAGTCTAACTTCACCAACAGTGCCCCGTGGGCAGTTCATATGTAGCCGAGAATCGGATCCTGAATACACGCCTTTTAAAAAATGGCAAAAAGGACGGAAAATTTGAAAGGTTTCTAGGCTGAGATGTGGGCAAAAATTATAAATGTTTGTAGGGGTCTGAGTGGATCGAAATCACGATAGCTCAAGTGGTAGAGCAGCGGTGCGTTTAGCAGAAGGACGTGGGTTCGAATCCCGCTCGTGGCACCAACTTTTTCATTTCAACCTAAACTTTACAAAAAAAGATTAATTAATTGAAAGAAGTAATTTAGTCAATAGACCACTAAATATAATGGATTTAATATGTATTACATTTTTATGTCTTTCTTGAATAAGTCATTCCATCACTGTTTCAAAATTTTAAATCGCACTTTACTACGCAATTTAATATTTTTCTTTTCGACAACTCGGAAATTTCTAGGGTGGTCTAAACTTTTACAGCTTCCAAATATAGGATTACAAGTTTAGAATTAGCACGTGATACGTTTATTAAAGTTAGTTGTAATTACTCACCCAACTCAGGATTGTAAAACAGATGGCATGAGTTAAATTACGCTGGAAGCATATTCAGCTCTAATTCACACATAATAGGCTAAAGTAATTTCTATCTATTTTGTGCATTTTACGACTTTGAACTCTCCTAGTCCTGCGGTAAGGACATAAACCTGGTGCAAGTTCTCCGCTGACAATTTTCCGGGATGAGACAAAAACTTCTCGCCGGCTAAGTAGGTTTAACCGTAATCATCTCATAATAATTACCGCAGGTCTGCTCGGAAAACGTGCAGTTATCCAGGACTGGACACCTCGTTTCTTCGCCTTTATGGCGTTTCTCCTTGACAAGTTGATTTACGCATACCAATGCCTGGTAACGTGAGAACTGCGGTTATAATTGCAACGTTTATAAATGTCAACATTTTCATCATTAAATTGTCCCTTGTAATTGAACTTGGTCTTTTCCTGTGAGAGATCTGGTCGGCTCTGGATATCAAAGAAAACTTGTATCGGGGCCATTGCACTATTAAAATAAAATTAACAGAAAAAACTTTTTCAATCCGGCGGTCACCGTGATTCATCTTTTCCTGTATAAAATAAAATATACGTCGAAAGAACTGAAAGTATGCACATATACAACCCGAGTTTTCCCTTCTAAAAAATTAAAACTAAATTTTTTGAATTACGCTTTCATCAAACTTCATTCCTTAATATTTAAAATAATTATGTATGTAACTTTTTCCATGCTCAGAATGAAATTTCCTCATCACCCCTGTGTTCTTTATTTTACTCGATTGGCAAGTGATTACGGTTTCTTCTTTTTAATTTTGACCATAAACCAGATTCAAATCTTACAAAATATCCACTAGGCTATCATCCTCATAATAAAACTAAAAATAAAACTCTCACTCCTTTCGTATCATTTTATCTTTAAATATTCTCTAGGAATTATAAGTAATAAACCATCATAAATTGATTCTATTGTTTAGACAAGTAAGAATTATTAAGTTTAAATTCAATAGACATTTAAGCTTAGATTTTAACCCTGCCCTCATGGGACTTAATACGTATGACATTATGATAGATCTGGGCACTCAAACATATCATAACAATGGCCTATTATTCATTCCCCTATAGCACCAGTTCATGCCTGGGCTGAACGTAATAACTGAATTATTACACAATTCCAAAAATTAAAACAGTTTTTATAATAATACAGATTATTAAATTAAGTTCGAGCTTGATTATTAATTATTACGAAAAAAGGTATGTATTGAAAAAAGGGATGAGCATCGATGGTCACCATCGATGGTGGTACGACCATCGACCCTATAGTCTATAAATCGATGGTTTTTTGAATACTCATTACTCAAACCACAAATTATTTTCATATCTATAAACTATTTTTATGTGCACTTTAGAAACTCTAATTTTTTAAACTTCGCCATTTCTGAACCTTTATTAGGATAATTATTCAGAAATCGTGAGATGCGGTCTGGTGTGATGTAGGTTTCAGAAAAACATTTTCTTTATCGTGCCAACGTTTCGATCTTTATTGAGATCATTTTCAAGAGGCATCTGCAAGAATGGCACAATTACACAGAAGACCAACACTTTGAGTGAGTAGAAATATTTTGATTGAATATAAAAAAAAAAAATATATATATTTTGCATTGTATAAATTCACTTTTCCACATCCTAAATGTATTTGTTAAATGTAAACAATGTTCGTAAATCCCAGGCACTGAAGATGATCTCAATAAAGATCGAAACGTTGGCACGACAAAGAAAATGTTTTTCTGAAACCTACATCACACCAGACCGCATCTCACGATTTCTGAATAATTATCGATTAACGGTCACTAATCACCACACACTTTATTAGGAACTTGATTAATAAAAGCAATGTTTATTATTTTAATATCATTTATTAGGAATTACTTTTTTGCCTAGTCCCACTTATAATTCTATATAGATCTCTCGGTCCCTTTTAAATAAAAGAGGACTATTGTTAAATTCTTCGTTACTTTGGAAAACATCTATAATCGAAGCCCCAATTTCTGTCTCTTGCTAAAAAAAAGTTTAACAGGCACGTAACTAAAACCAACCATACCATTAATTTATTAATTTTTTTTTTTGAGTGGAGTTTCCGACATCTAGGTAATTTCAGCCACAACTAAGTCTATATTCTATTTACCCTTTCAAACACTACATTCATACAAATAAATACATTCATACACATAAATACATCCATACAGTTCACTCATTCCGTTTGGTCGGTGGAATACTTGATATTCCTCCACGACCTATTCTCAAAGTAATCTAAATTGGGGTCGATCACTCTCACCCCTCGCCATTCACGCTAATAAATACATGCACTCAGACAAAACATATAGACACACATCACATAAGACATATTATATACAATAAAAAACCCTAATTTCCCCTAAAAAGCGGAACAGGGGACCCAGAAACTCTCTGCAATGCTCGAGTACCATTTTCAGATTGGATGGCATGCCTACACGCTCCTTGTAGGTAGCGAAGGCATGACATGTTACCAGTATGTGGGACAAATTGAGCAACCTTTCTCTGCATAAGGGGCACCCGTGTGTCATTCGCGTTTATTAATTAATTTATCCAAATGTTACAATGAAACACTACCACATCTTCTCCGAAATGGAATTTAAAAAACGTAGCTTTAAAGCCAATTTACCTTCTAAGCTCTTTCTGGTTTTTGAAATAATCTGTCCAGCTTTAGAAAATAATCGTTCAGAGGGAACAGACGTGCACTAATGCAACAAATGAAACAACTCTTGACAGGTTCGGATAGGCCACTTTCATATCAGAAGAATATGCGTTATTCCTTATTCACAAAAGTGGAACTAAGGAATAAGAAGCGAAGAAAAAAATGGAATAGAGAAGTTTATAAAATATCGACAGTCATCGATGGTCAAAAAACATCGACACTGTAACATCGATGTTGAAAAGATCAAACATCGGTCGCCTACCATCAATGTTTAAAAAACATCGACCATCGATTCTCCTCCATATGTATAGGGTATCGGTATAAAAGAAATTTTATGTTTTAATGCCAGGTTGACTTCGTCCACCTTCCAACAATGTTATAATTCTAGCCGAATGAGTATCACTTAAAAAGATCACTCAAACGAATTTGCAACTTAAAATTGGTAAAACTTAAAAGAATCAAACCACCGGAACGTTAAAATAGAACCTTCCCAGAAAAACCAACAAAGAAGAGATTGACAATTCAAAAACTTATTATAAAATCCAATTATAAACACAAGTGGAAGATTTTATCTGTGCTTTATTTACCTTTCATCCTTTAAAGGGATCAAATATTGTTGTAAGATTATCACTGGAGAATTGTTTGAGAGAAAATAAAAAATAATATGGGTGGGTACTATTTTTGCCGCTCAGTGTATGTCAGCCTATCCTCATTGAGACGCGTTTCGTTTTTTTATCAGGTGTCACTCCGCCAAAAAAAAAGAAAAAAAAATATAAGAGTAAATGTTATAACCCTTTATTTATATAGGATTAATATTTATTACTTTATCATATATAATACCAATCATCATTGATCGAGTTAAATAGTTTTTCTCTGAGGTAAATTATTATTTGGAGATCGTGAAATGAGGTCTGGTGTGACGTAAGTTTTAGAAAAACATTTTATTTATCAACCTTTCGATCTTTATTGAGATCATCTTCAGGGCTCAAAGTGTTTGTTTTCCCTGTAGATGTGTCATTCTTCTACAAGGAAAACAAACACGCTGAACGTGTTTGCCCTGAATATGATCTCATAAAGTTTGAAACACTGGAACGATAAGGAAAATGTTTTCCTAAAACGTACGTCACACCAGACCGCATCTCACGATATCCAAATAATCATTAACTAACACTCACCACACATTTCTGAGGTAAATGGCGAGATGAAATTGACAACTTTTTTCCAGGTCGTGCTAATAAAAGCACTATTGATTTTATGGTAAACGTGTAGGTTTACTAACGCACTATTTTTATCTATTTCCAGGAGGGATTGGGATTTAGTGAAGATTGAAGGGGTGCCATTGACGAGGCGTGTCTGGACGGACTAATGTGCCGGCCCACACTGGTCAATAAACAACAATGAAACTCACATTTAACTCAATTCCTCCTCTCTCACGCCCCGATTAGTAGTAATTAAACTACTCGTCGTGTTCGGTTAAGTCGATTAACGATGCCCCGGCAGGGTCAACAAATCCTGGCGGATGCGGGCGCCTCGCCCAGTGAGGAAGGAGGACCCGTGGGCAAACATTGGGACAGATGCAGGCCCACGGACCACCTCGGCACAAAGGCGATGTGGATCCCTTCGCCGCAAACAGTCTTCACGGGGTGTCTTCCTCCCTTTGACAAACGAGGAAAACAGACGGGTGGCCCACTAGCCAACAAAAACCACAGAATTATTGAAGGGGAGGTCTTGAAGTTACCTCCCAGGATTTCACTACGGCCTCCCATGGGATCCGTGAAGGGCTATAAATTATTTCATAGCCACAGCCAATTTCTGGTCGCATTGAGTGGAAACCACCCCTACGCTCGTAAAGCAAACTACTGGGAGGGTCTTCCCTCGATCGTATTCATGATATCTCATTTTTCACACGTTAAGTCAATAACTAACGAACCAGCACGATTCCAGTTTATCAATTTTTTGTAATGCGAATTTACTACCAAAAATTTACCGTACTGTACTGTTCAGAAGACAAAAATAAAAATTATTATTTGCAAAAGAATATCAGGAGGAAGGAGCGACTCAGATACTGAACTGCAAAAGATGGGAATCACTTGTGAAATATGTAAATACAGCATATAATTACAGACGTTACTTAAAAAATGAACTTAATTATAGCTATATCCCTTCTGAGTGCTATAAAGCTTTGACTCCAAACATTCACTCATAAAGTAATCTATTTTATTGCCATCCAAAGCTTTAATTTATCCTTTCAAAATTCTTAATTTGTAAGGCCAAATGTATGAAAAAAATCCCATTTTAAATAATATAAAATTTATTCCTGTTCTTTAATTACAATTTCGAATTTGTGTTCCATAATTTAAACATTTCTCATAGGGTTGTATGGCCAATAATAATAACAATAATAAGACAAAAACAGTCTCAGCATGAATATAGGCTCACCGTTAACCTTTTATTATTTAGAGATCGTGAGAAAATTTTAGATTAAAAAAAATGAATTTATACAATGATAAAAAATTGTAGATTAAAAAAATGAATTTATACAATGCTAAGAACCTAAAAGTTTTGAGCAATGTATAAATTCATTTTTTTTAACCTAAAATTTTCTAGTATTGTACAAATTGTTATGTTTTTATTTTTTCACATCCTACATGTGTTTGTAAAATTGAAACAACGTTTATAAATCCCAGGCCCTGAAGATGATCTCAATAAAGATCGAAACGTTGGCACGATAAAGAAAATGTTTTTCTAAGTCACACCAGACCGCATCTCACGATCTCCGAATAATCGTTGGCTAACGGTCACTAAACACACACGTTAACCTTTTATCTTCCACTCAAATACGATAAACAACTAATGCTACCTGACAATCTTAACAATAATAAGAAACAAAGACACAATAACACTTCTTTTTCTTTATCATCTTTTTTATGAGAGGGAGCTTTCTTTCTTACTTAAATTGCGATTTTGGGAAGTGCAGTTTATTACGCCGCAATTTGTGTTCCATTTTTATACGGACAGACATGTCACAGACACACTGACACGGACAGACATGTCACAGACAGACTGTCACGAGCCAGGACTGTTCTTTAAGAAAATACTGACTGTTGCTGGCCTGTGTAAGTACATTTACTTTCCGCTTAATTCCTGTGTAAAACGAACATTCATAGATAATACATGTAACAATTTTTTGTATGTGCTACAACCTTTTTTATTAAACTTTTTCTACAGAAATTAATGAAATTATTTTTAGAATATCCATTTGAAAATAATATTTAGTTCATTTAATTACTCATTTTATCTAAGGTCTTGGTTGAGATAAAAAGGTTAGATAAGAAATAATATATAATAAATAAAAAAAATGAATAATAAAAAAGTAAATTATGTCTTAATAGATTAATACAATAATATTTTGGTTGTATATTTTTTTGAAAATTTTGTCATTCATTTTTAAGGCATATATAGTTGACACCATTAGGCATATACCATTGATTCACACATTTCATTTTTCGCCAATGATTTAAATATAAAACAAACAACAAACTGAAATCGTTTTGACTCTTGCAAGTTTTTCGATTGTAAGACATAGTGTAATTGATTTTTTTAATTACTAGGTCACAAAAATTGCTTCATGATCTATTTAGTATTTCAAAATTACTAATGTGCAATAAAGACACGCCATGGCTGCCTAATCTCAGCGGAAAGTTAATGTCATTGTGGTTCTCTAGATAAAGGTTTCTCCCCTAAAATCCTTTTCCTTGTAGGCGAGAGGACGAAATTGAGTTTCTAATTAGCCAAGTTTTGACAAAGAATGAGTAACAATGACACTGACCTCATTAACAGAAGATTTTACGCTCGGAAAGACCTATTGTTTTAAGATGAACATTGAAGGGGTAGGATCAAGGAAAAAAACAAGTAGCTACAAAACTCAACAAAACATTATTAAAAGTTATTTCCCAGAGCTTTGGATGAATTTTCACTTGTCTTAACTCACCCGAGCCCTCTTGTTACTTTTAGCCCGTTTTTGCTTAAAAGCTGACACTGAAAGTGTCTCCCTCTTCACGCTGGAATTAACTTTACATTTTATTCTGTTTCTTTTTCTTCTGTTTTTGTTTTTTTCTCTAAGCTCCATATTAAATTCCGACACCTGGAAACCGGTTCTTTTTTTAAATCAACAAAGCTTGAAAAATTATGAGGGCACTTATACGGACTATGTCACAATGCGCCCCTATGACCTCGTGATAACCCATACTTTTCCTAACGGCGGGCGGGTGTCATTATATTATTAAACCAATAAGGATTTCAAAACTACACATGCTGCTCTGCAAAAGCCTACGGGGTTGTTAATTACTTTATTCAGTTAAAAAATTACTCTAATTGTACTAGAAATAACAACGTTAGTATACAAGTATACCCATATCAGAAAAAACACAAGGTTGTCGACCATGACACGTCTACATTTATTATTATAACCATCAGCCAAATTTTACACTCTTTTAACTTTTTTTTAATTATTAATACTTGCTTCCTTTTAAAGTAGACATTAATATTTTATAAGTTTTCTTAAGTCTTATGCAAACCTACCTGTGAAAAGCTTTAGACGCCAATCCATGATGAATTTCTTGAGATAGCGGCAGAAAAGCCTCATGGAAACGTCAGTGAACTGAGAGGTAACATTGTGACACTAGTAGAATGATATTTTTTATATTAATTTTCAATGAAAAGTTACAAAGCTTCTGATCTTCGTTAAAATTCAGCAGCTGAAACGTCAAAAGAACTTGCTTTCATTTTCTGCAGGCCGTGTTGGGTTGCAATCACCTGCTTCCATCTCTTTGAATTTTATCTTAAACAATTTATTGCCTGTTAAAAAGTTTATGTCAAATTGATATTAAAAGGTGGTCTTCTGAATAAGCTGGGTAAATGTGTATAGTAGACATGATCTGAGTTGTCAGGCTGCTGAAAAACATTTTTTTTTATCGTGCCAACGTTTCGATCTTTATTGAGATCATCTTCAGGGCCTGGGATTTACAAACATTGTTTACATATTACAATTATATTTTGGATGTGGAAAAGTGAATTTATATAATGCAAAATATATTTTTTATATTCAATCAAAGTATTTCTAGTCACTCAAAGTGTTTGTCTTCTGTGTAATTGTGCCATTCTTGCGTGTCGTGTCGAGAGTGCCAGTGAGATTTTGCTATTTTGTGTTTATATACATTGGATTTTGAAGGGGTGGGGAAGGATGTCGGTATAGAACGTTGGCACGATAAAGAAAATGTTTTTCTGAAACCGACATCACACCAGACCGCATCTCAAGATTTCTAAATAAATATCGATTAACGGTCACTAATCACCGCACACCTTTTGCGGTTTATTGATGTGTATTTCATAAACCATGCAATTTTACGTTTCCACCAACCTTTCCGTTCGGGATTGTTGACGTAAAGATTTTCATTGCAGATGTCGTTACGTCCCTTGATGGTGTGGTGACTGTATGTTGTGATTTGGCTTACGTCTTTTTGCTTGCATAATTCGTGGATTGATACGTACTTGAAATTGGCATTAGTATGTAATAATCCGACCAAGCGAGGTCTCGGATACTTTGGGCAGATAAGATATAGCTGAGCGACCTTGAGTTGTCATACAACTTGAATATTCGCGCAGTTATCGAACTGAGTTTATGTTGATATGGTTGTCCAATAAAACATCTATTTTGTGATGTTGTCAGAAGGTTTTTCACATTTAAACCTGATGCGTGACTTGATGAGAAGTTATTTCGTGATGGATACTTTTTAGTTCTTAAGTTCTATTACAATACATCGTAATTGCAGATAAGAGAAAGTAGTCATTCACGTAGAGCCTTCTGTTTTCCTTGAAGGAAAATTGTCTCTTTTGGGCTACCAGTACAAAAATAATCAGAAAGGTTACAAAGCTCGATAAGCCGCGTGAATATTCAGCAGTGGTAACGTACAGAAATTTGATTTCGCTCTGTACAGAGCCTGTCAACATTGCATCTCACGTGCTTCTATTTATTTTAATATTATCTTAAAACCACCCGAATCTCGTGAAATTTATAGTAATAAGTAACAATCTGAAACGATCTGAAAATGCGAGATCTGGGATATTTTGATCACTTGCTGAATGAGGTAGATTAGAATGGCCATGATTCTTCATGCTGCTGAACCATCGGGGTGCCGGCGTTTTGTGTATGTCCAGCGGCCCTGCATTCGAACCCGGGATCTTACAGAGATTAGTGCCGTGTCAAGGCCTAAACCGTTGCGTCCCCCGACACCCTAGTAATGTGTTATTATCAAACTGTTAATATTTTTGTGTAGTGAAGCGTCATCATGATCTTTTTATAAATTCAAAATGTTTTATGCGACAACTAAAACCGACTCAGCCCTTGGAAATCCAACCAAACCTCAACGATTAACATTTTCCTAATATAACTTGTTCCCCTGGCAAAATCTATTGCTTTACGGTGTTAGAGCTGGTTGAAATAAACCTCTTTTCATTGTGCATAGTGATGCTTTTAATAATTTACAAAATGTTTTGGGTTGTCTGTACAAATTTGTGCCTTCTTCATGATGGGTCTCCAGTTACAAGAAATGTTGCAATTCTTGGTAAATACGATATGATAATGTGCTCATTATCATAACACTTTTTGACATTGAAGAATTGAGCTCTGTTGATTGCTAACAGCACAATTATGAACGTACAGGTGAAAATGCCTGTATGAATTGAATGAAGATATTTTTGTTTCTATGCTTCCTCATAAAACCTGTTCCCTTTCTTGGTTAATATGCGTCCAATAGTTAATAATTCATATCAATGGTTAGACGATGGACGATTAGCAGTCTGGTTACACCCCAAAACAAGATGTTAATCATCACTCAGTTATGGTTACAACTAGGGTGGTACCTGATCACTGAACCTCTAACAAATGAAATGGTGGTCGATTGTTTCCCTTATCCACGTTTATTTTCTACCATGAAGAAAAACAAGTAACTTAACGGTGGACTGTCAATCATTCAACTATTAAAACCTTACTCAACACTGCAAAATTACACTAAATAGTAAAGACGAATTCTTTGCCTATTTACAAAAAGAATTAGTTGCTCTGATATAATTGCTTTTCGTTTCGAGGATTAGTTAAAATAAACCACTTTTCATCGTAAGCTATATGCTGAAGGGATGAGGACTGTGGCTTTTCTTCAATTTCATTCAGTTCCGATTGGTTCCGTTGAAAAGATTTGATAAGTCTGGTTCCTCTTTTTTTTAAGAACCATTGTAATACTTTGTAAGTTTCAATATGACAAAAGTACTATTTCACATTCAACTTCCTGAGAGATTATTGAAAAATCAAGCTTTCTTGACGTTTCTCAACATGCAAAGTTAATCGGGCAGGTTAAAAGCTTGACACACTGTCCCATATGACCTGAAAATAATGAAACGAGAACAAGTCAAAAAATATCTGTGTATATAAAAATATACGACAAAAACGAGACATTTTTTGGTAACATAAAAGTATGTGACTATATGTGGTTCGAGTATGACGATCATTTTTGTTCCGGCTAGCGGGTAATCTTCCATAACCACTTGACCACAGCGCCATAAAGAAACTTAATCTGAAAGAACGAATGGTGGTCAATAGTTTTGGTTATAGACATTCCTTTTTTAGCCTTCTTGATGGAAGCAATTAACCAAGCTACATACTGCCATGAAATTGACTAAGTTCATTATTTTTACTCAACGACATCGCCCACATTTAATTCTTCATAAAATTAAAAAAAGAAAACTAAAAGTGATTGGCTTTGAAATGCAACCTTATCTTCCTTTATATTTTGTCTCCTAGAGGGAAAAAATATGTGTGGAAAAATGGTGAATATTTAAATCAAAAGATATTTTATATGTTTAAAACAGACAGTTCGTGTGGTTTAACCCAATTGTAGGCATTTTTTTGGTTGCATTAGGCAGATACTGAGAGCGTCTTAATATGGTTAATAAAGTAAAATATGTAATAATATGTGGTATTTAGTGACCGTTACTTAATGATTATTTGGAGGTCGTGAGATGCGGTCTGGTGTGAAGTAGGTTTTAGAAAAACATTTTCTTCATCGTGCCAACGTTTCGATCTTTATTGAGATCATCTTCATGGACTGAGATTTCTAAACACTGTTTAAATTTTACAAATACATGAAGGATGTGGGGAAAAATGATTTATACAATGCTAGCAAATTTTAGATTAAAAAAAGCATACTATGCTGGAAAATATTAAATTAAAAAAATAAATGTATGCAACGCTGGAAAATTTTACATTAAAAAATGAATTTATACATCTATTTATCTAATGAATGAATTTATCTAAAAAATTTTAGCATTGTATAAATTCATTTTTTTAATCTAAAATTGTCTAGCATTTAATCTAACATTGTCTAGCATTGTATAAATTCATTTTTTTAATCTAAAATTGTCTAGCATTGTATATATATTTTTTAATCTAAAATAGTCTAGCATTGTATAAATTCATTTTTTTAATCTAAAATTGTCTAGCATTGTATATATATTTTTTAATCTAACATTGTCTAACATTGTATAAATTCATTTTTTTAATGTAAAATTGTCTAGCATTGTATATATATATTTTTTAATCTAAAATTGTCTAGCATTGTATAAATTCATTTTTTTAATGTAAAATTGTCTAGCATTGTATAAATTCATTTTTTTAAATCTAAAATTTTTTAGCATTGTATAAATTCATTTTTTCCACATGCTACATATATTTGTAATGTTTAAACAATGTTTATAAATCCCAGGCCTTGAAGATGATCTCAATAAAGTTCGAAACGTTGGCACGATAAAGAAATTGTTTTTCTAAAGCCTACGTCACACCAGAGCTCATCTCACGACCTCCAAATAATTATGAGTAATAATATTTTAACCAATATGTAAACCATTTCTGTTTTGTGAATTTACTGAAGGAGACGTATTTATTTATTGCGCAGAATTAAGCAGTTTAAAATTTATCAATGCACGAGCGACTTACAGCAATTTTGTTTTTGTCGTACATTTTTAAAATGGGAGGCCGGCAAATTTGATATCGAAGTCAATTCCAGGCGGCCATCCATGTCTTGACAGACGGGAAAAAAGCCACCGTAATTTATGTAGTCGGTAGTTAAAATACCAATTTACATTCCGAGGCCCGCCTCTATTCTGTTAGACTGTATCAAGTGATGCACAATCCATATAGGGCCGCCAATGAGGCAGAAAAAACAATTCAGCGCGTTATCGCATTATATAAAATTGAGAACAGCTTCTATTAAAGTCAATGTTCCAAGTCCAAGAAAATTAAATTTACGTTCAAGTCCTGCTTTATCTGCAGTAGACGGTTTGTTAACTTTTCAAAAACCTGCCCCCCCGGAAAAAAAAATAACGGCCGGGCTGCAACCTGAATTCGCCCCTAAACAAATATTTGGTGAATCGTGAAACGAATGTTCAAAATTGTTCGTATGAAAACAAAAACCGATGCGCTAATATTTGTCAGTCAATTAATACATTTCCAGGTGTCTTGTTTTGTAAAAAAATGTATACACAAAAAATGGCACCATACTGAAAGAAAGCGCAACACATAAAGCCCAGCAGGTAGTGGAGGCATTAATATAATTGCCTGAAACACAAAGAAGAGATATATCTATTTTATTTGAATAAGTTAGTTGAGATAAATCTCGATCCACTCGGACACTAACTTCCCATCTCAACCCCACCTTTTGATTTTTCCCTCTTTTTTGCCATTTTTGGATCGAGGCCACGATAGCTCAAGTGGTAGTGCAGCGGCGTATCTAGCTGAAGATCGTGGGTTCGAATCCCGCTCGTGACACTGACTTTTTTATCTCAACAAAAACCCTTAATTAATTGAAAGATATTAATCAAGCGGACCAAGAAAATAGTGAATTTAGTATTTGATTAAGCTTTAGATAGATTACTTTATTTATAACTTAGTCATGCGAGAAATTGCATTTTCACTAAACATAAAAATACTAGTTCAAAATAATCTGGATTTTTTTAAGTTTCCATCATTAGACTAAGTAATTCAATTTTAATTAAAATTTAAATATAACAATCTGAACCTTTTCCATCATTCGAAAACTCCCGAAAAAGCCATACTCCTTAAAAATCCTTTATAAAACATATTCAATTGTAACTGCCGGGCTGTTGCCCTTGAATTCTCACCATCAAGCCCAAACAATCTTAAATATGTCTATAAATTGACTTAATTAAGTTTCATAGTAGACTAAATTATTTAATAACAGTCCTTAGAAATGTAGGGACTGAGAGGGTCTTCAAAGAAATTTCAAATCGCTTATTAAAAGCTTAATTACGTCAATTTATAAACATATTTGAGATTGTTTTCCCCTGATGACTTCAAAATAAATCCAAAACCAGGCAGTAACAATTAGATTTGCTTTTTCAACCAGTCCATACCGATGTCAACATTATTTGTGAGTAAAAAAGTGATAACACTTAAAACTCTTTAAATACTAATCTCCTAATCTCCATACAACTCACTTTCCGAAGCCATGGAAATTTTCCGTGGTTTATCCAATCCCTAAAACCAACAAATCACACCACTTTCCGAATTCCTACAGCTCCATCAGTTTACTGCCAATTCTTGGTAAACCACTTTAAAAACTCCTTTATAAACAAATACATCCCATTTTCGAATCATCTAATATAATCCCTAACTCCAATTTGAATTTTGGCGTCACCATTCCACTGTTCAACAGTGCCATCGCGTGGACATAATCCCACCCTCTCTTGAGAAGGAAAAATGCTGCTGGGGAGTCTTTCTCGATTGTATAGGATTATGTTTTTGTTCGATCGAGCTCTATATGTCCGACAGGCATTCTAGAGTGTGGATCGGATCTGTCCACACTCCTTTGTACTGGGTGGATGCGGGAATCTCTCAGGTTAGCGTCCTCGGCCCACTACTGTACTCAGTACTGCGGATATCCTATCGCGACGCCACTATCCAAACAGACGATGATGACACTGACATTCGATCCTCTAACTCCGACCACGTCATAACTCAACACAATGATTCAAAACATGGCGAACCCACCTAAACACGACTATGTCCAAAACATAATCTTGAACGTCCGTTGCATCACTCTATCTCCAATCTAACTCTTCCAATGAAAACCTGTCCGCTTCCAATGGAATAATCCTGGAATTTTCATGCACGACATAAAACCTTAAAAGGATAGAGTTGAGCGGTTGATACCAATTACTACTACATATATGTATATATACTAAAATACTACATGAAAACAAATCTAAACTCTGATTGGGAAAAAACATTACGGGAATACAACTCAATACTCAAACCAATATGGACATACGGCAAAGAACTATGAGTTTTAAGACCTTCTACTCTCCACTGAATCTAGACCATACAATCACGAATCCTTATATTCATCGACTACGCTCCGTAAGCAGCTACTCAAACATTAGGCACCATACAAAGACTAGCAAACTTATGTATCACAGGGGCGATGAGAACAACCCCTACAAACGCACTAGAAACTCTGCTAAACCTACCTCCACTGGAAATAATCATACAAGGAGAGGCTAGGAAAAGCCCATTTAGGCTCCAAACACAATTAAATTGGATAGAAACTAAACAATTCGGGCATACAACTATAATTAACAAAATCAGACATCCATTCTTGAAAAGCGGAATGACTATATGATCCCGGAACAATCTTCACAACATCCTACAAAGTCTCCACGGACTATAAAGGAGAGAAAGAACACAAGAGAAACCAGACACAATGATATTGTATACAGACGGTTCCAAAACAAATGAAGGAACCGGATCGGGCTTTTATTGTACAAGTCCAAAACATGAGCAATCAAACTCATTAGGGAAGTACACTTCTGTCTTTCAAGCAGAAATACATGCCATCAATGCTTGTGCCCTGGAAAATCTTAAAAGAGGTTACACTGACAAAAAAATCCTCATATCTGATAGCCAAGCAACCATTAAAGCATTATCAAGTAAAAGAATTACATCAAAATTAGTCAGTGAATGCATCTCAAACCTCCAATACCTGGGGACACACAACAACCTGATGATAACTAGGATGCCAGGTTACAGAGGAATTTTGGTATCGAGAAAATCAGACCGACTGGCCAGAGGAGTATCTGCAAGACCATACATAGACCCCGAACCTATACTTCGGATAACAAAAACTAATATTGAATCCTTCATCGCAGAATGGATCCAAACAAAACAAAAGGAAAAGTGGATAAACTTTAGCGGTGCCAGACACAGTAAACGTATGATGAAACAACTCTCACCAAGCCTGGCAAAATCACTGCTGCAATTGGAAAGTGCTAAACTCAGAGGAGTGAGAAGAGTACTAACCGGTCACTGGCATCTGAGAAAACATCTACACAACATGAGCATATACAACGGAGATCCCATCTGCAGATTATGTAATGAGGAAGAGGAAACAACCTCCCATATCATCTTTGATTGCGAAGCAACAAAAGCAAAAACACTTAGGGAATGAAATTGTATCAGGGAGAGTCATTCCATTTTTAAATGAAATTGTAACATGTAGCTACAAAACATTCCACACTAACCTCCAATTCAACTCTAATCCCCACGTACAACAACTATCCTCCTGATCACATCCCATCAATCCTTCCCGAGCTGACCTGCTATCAGAGAATTGTAGTGATTAAATAATTAATTTAATTTAGGAGTGCTAGTACTGGGTGACTTCTGCATGTTATCTTTTCATTCGATGCGCTTTTCTTTCAATTTGAAATATCTAGTTATCTATGCAACTTATTGAGGTTTGCTCAGAATGTTGCTCTATTTTTCTGTTTACGAAAATGAAATTTGATTTCTTAGAATGTGATGATAATTGTGAATAAAATGGGAAAATATATACTAACTGTTGATTAGGTATTAGAAGAAAAAGTGACTTACTAACTTTAACTTGAAAGTTAAATAAATTAACAGACAATAAAATAAGTATAATATTATATATTTACCAAACAAAACAGGAGATTGACAATCAATGAAGATGAAATCTGACTTGAATTTAAAGTCGATGATTTGCCGGTCCTTGATTGGGAAGTCAAAATACATATAAATGAACAAAACCTAGCAACACAATATCAACCCAGAAATACATCAAGTTATTTCTATTCCCACTGAGTTTCTACGTGGTTTGGTTTTACATATGCGATCTGAACTTTCTTTCTCCATAGAAAGATTTAGTTGTGTAGTCTTCGTTATTATACAAGATTATTATCATTATTTTTGTAAATACCCTTTGTAGTTCTTTTAACCGGATTATTCTTGTTTTATTTCTATTGCTTTATTGCCTTGAAAACGTTCCATTCCTTTCTGTATTTTAATTCTTTCCGAGGTCTCGCTAATTGAATATATTGTGTATCCATTCTTCTTTCTTTTAACTTCATTTTGTTCTAGTTGCCAATGGGCGGATGCGTTGGATGTCGGACGAGTATTTCTGAGAAAAGCAAAAGAACATAAGTTATACTCTGAACGATGACAACAAATAAACTGATTGTATTCGGACCAGCGTTTCTATTCTTAGCTATTACGTGTGACTCATATCCTGTGCTTAATTCAAATTTCCTGCCTTTTCCTGTACATTGTATGAAGAGAGGAAAAGTGTAGGGAACCCTGTGATAAATGGTGTTTTGACAGTATTATAAGGACTGAGGTAATTATTGTTCTTCTCTTGTGGCAATGAAAGGTTGAATAAAAAGGTGCAAAAAAACAAAAATAAGCACTTATGCATTAATTTCCATAATAAAATGTCAAATATGTAATATTTGAAAATCTATTATTCAAATATTTTTATATTATTCTAAGACGATCATGGATGGAAGTAATTAGAAATTAAACACTCACTTTCTGCGTCAAGCATTCGATGAATTGCTATGAATCAATTTGAAAGTGTAATTAATAATTTATAAGATGAAATATATTCATCGATTCAAATTTTTGAGAGGTACGGTACCTTCCTTGCAATTTTTTTAAAAATTTGATTTATTTATTGCTATCTGTACAACATAATTGCTCATTGAGCAATTAGTATTTATATACAAACTTACAGATCTCTCAGACCTAGAGAGAAAAGAGCCAGTGCGGATAGGGAGACCCTGATAAAAATGTCCGACTCGCTGTTCTGTTCGAGGATCTTTTATGGATGTATGGTCTATTCTTCGGCCCGGAAAACGCGACTGAGAAAGCTCGATAGGCTCTATGATCAGGGCGAGAGAACAATCTCGGGAGCGTTCAGGACCAGCCCCTTAGCCAGTCTCTGCTGCGAGCTGGGGTCTTGCCTCCCGAACTGCGGAGGCAACGTCTCACCCTCGGATACGCGGCTGGGTTCTTGGCAAAGCCGTGTCATCCTCTGGCTGGAGCGATCCTTCAATGCCCGTACAGAGAAATCTACGACTCGCTTCGATCGCGGACGCGACCCCTCGGGATTCACTTCGGTGTTGGACTGGGCCTGGGGACGGTGCTTCGTCTGGGTGTCAGACCTACACCGCCCTGGATCCTTCCTGCCGTACTCGTCCGTGACAATCTGTCGAAGTTACCCAAATCGTGTACACTGCCATACCTCTACAAAGCTAAGTTGTATGAACTTAAAAACAGATACGCTGGTCTTCGTCTCGTTTTTACGAGGACTCACGATGGTGTGGTGTGTGCCGTGTATAGCGAGGGAGCGGCCGAGTCTTGGTCGTTGCCTCCGCATTGCAGTATATACATGGCAGAAATGTACGCGATTTAGCACGCTCTCGAGGCGGTGCAAACCGAGAGGGTTCAGCCTTCCTCGTGTGTACCGAATCTCTGAGCGCTGTTTGGACGCTGCGGGACGGATTCTCTGTGGACCCTCTGGTCGTGCTCTATCTAGAAAGATATGCCGAATTGGAGCTCCTCGGAAAAACGGTGATTGTTGTCTGGGTCCATGGACACATCGGCCTGGAGAGTGTGGACGCGGCGGCGAAAGCTGGAACGTCTCACCCTCCCGACCAGACATCGCGATCAGTCCCCGCGTACAGTCTACAGCATGACGCTAAACATGCTGTAAAAATGATGATACGGGATAAATGGCAGTGTGTGTAAAAATGGAGCCAGGGATAAAGTACAATAAGCTGTACAGCTGCAGTGCTCAGGAGGGAACTCCTCCAATTCCTGGTATCCATTGGAAAAAAAAATGGCAGTGTCAGTGGGCAGGGTCATCCGAGAGGCTCCTTCGTGTTAAGTGCACGACGTGCAGATGGCCCCCCGAGATCTGAGCCATAAAGATGGAATAGTTCTTACCAGATTAAGAATAGGCCGTACGCGGTTGACACATGGTCACTTGATGGTGGGCCAATCACCCCACAGGTGTCTGTTATGCAGAGAAAGGTTGCTCGATGTGTCCCACATAGTCGAAGCGTGTCGTGCCTTCGTTCCTTACAGGGTGCGAGTAGGCATGCCCCCAGATTTAAAAAGGGTTCTTGGACACAGCACGGAGTTTCAGGGTCCTCTGTTTCGCTCTTTAAAGGAATTGGGAATTTTTTATTGGATATAGAAATAAAAGTATGTGTTTTGTGTTTCTGTGTCTTGTATGAGTGAATGTATTTATTGGGGTGAATGAGGAGGGGCCGATGGCGAAGTAGATTCTCCAGCGCTTCTCAGGTTGTGTGTATGACTTGGGCTGATGGCGGACATTTAGATTAGTTTATTATAGGGAATCGGTAGATGGAGGAGTATCGAGTACTCCATCTACCCAACAGTATGAGTCCGATCAATGTATGAATGTATTTATTGGTGTGATCGTGTATCGAGTGTGTAGCAGTATTATGTTAGTGCTTCGGGGCTGAAATGACGAAACTGTCAGATGGAAAAAAAAACTTCAAGGACTGTTATAGCTTTGTTTGTGGTGCTATTAATCGCCTACTGTTTGAGCCAGTTGGTTAGGGTGGAGAGATGGTTTAGAGTGTTAGAGTGGAAATTGAGGAAGCGTGTTCAGATAGGATTTCGATACCTTTAATGATCATTTGATTTTCACGTATAAGGGAACATGTAGGTTACGGGGGGTGAACTTTTGTTGAAAGGATTGAATTCGTTGGATGCTGAGGATTTGGCCCAAATTTGTCTGATGAGTGATTTGTAATCGGTCTTATTTATTGTACGCTTAGTGTTGATTTGGTCCCAATAAAGGTCTATTTTATCTATATCTTTTGTTAAAATCTTGTCTTTTTAATCTTGCATATAGGATCCACATAAATGCAATCGAAGTAATTTCTAAGGTACGGTCGGATAACGGTATTACCTTGTTGTTTGTTATTACAGGAGGGCAGATTTTGGCGTTTGAGCGTAAACGTTATTTGTTGGCTTTTTTGCCCTGATACTAATCTGCCACCGTGTTCACCAGTCGGAAATGAGGTTCAGATGTTGTTAGGCAGATTCTATGATTAGGATAGGATTTGTGTATGTTGTTAAGATTGCGGTGTCGTAAATTTTTATGTTTGGATGTATATGTATGTCACCAGTTTAGATATTGTAAAGGAATGGATCTAGGATACTTTCCTGTGACACCAGCTTTGATTACTGTGTTCGGTGAAAAATCGGTGCCGATTCTAACTTTAAACCATCCATCCGAGAGGAATGACTTCAGGATGAGATAGTAGAGGGAAGATTCGTTTTAACATGTAAACCAAGCATAATAAAATTAAAAATTATTTCTTTCAATTAATTAATCTTTTTATGTAAGGTTTTGGGTTGAAATGAAAAAGTTAATGTCACGAGCGGGATTCGAACCCACGACCTTCGGATCAATACGCCGCTGCGGTAACCACCTGACCTCTGACCAGTCACGATAGCTCGCGTGGTAAGAGCAGCGGCGTATTGAGCGAAGGTCGAGGGTTCGAATCCCGCTCGTGACACTAAGTTTTTCATTTCAACCATAACCTTACATGAAATGATTAATTAATTGAAAGATGTAATTTGGTCAATAGACCCCAAAATATACTGAATTAAAACTTATATAGAGCCAGATCAAACATGATCTGTACATTCGATAACAATAAAAAAATGTATATCTCATGTTTCACAGTGTTTATGTTTAAAATTATTAGTTCTAATACACTACTTTCGTGGTCCGCTTGACCAATTAATACATGACAATTAATTAAGGTTTTTAGTTGAGATGAAAAAAAGCCAATGGCACGAGAGGGATTCGAACCCACGACCTTGAAAAATGGCAAAAGGAGGGAAAACTCATAAGGTGGGGTTGAGATGGGGAGTTGATGTCCGAGTGGATCGATGTCACGATAGCTCAGGTGGTAGAGCAGCGGCGTATCTAGCCGAAGGTCGTGGGTTCGAATCCCTCTCGTGCCATTGGCTTTTTTCATCTCAACTAAAAACCTTAATTAATTGTCATTATTAGTTCTAAATTTAAACTCTTAAAGAAAGGGATATTTTCTTCGAAAGTTCGATGGTGGTAACGTGTGCTTCCTTTCTAATTGACTTCATTCCTAATCATCTTTTAATAAAAAAAAAAAGATCAATAATTATGTTGAACATTATATTTACACAGTAATCAGTTTCATTGTCTAGTGAGGTTTTGAAGAATGGCTTTAAGTTGTTTAGACGATATAAATAGTCCCGATGTTTAATGGAAATACACTGTTTATTAATTTGATTTTGGCCATAAAATAGTTACATTTTCTATTATAATAGTTTTCTGAGAAATATTCTTATTGTAGTTCTCATATTAAAAGTCATGGGCAGAAAAATCTTACCCGGGGTTAATAATCGTATATCACGGGTTAATAATACCATGTATAATTAAAATGTTAGAACATGAACATTAGCATAACTAAATGTGAACTTTGTTAATTCATATAGTGTAGTAGTTTGGTGTTGTTCTTTTATATTCTCACCCTCTGTCGGTATCTCGATTAATATTTATCAGGTTGTCTTAAAGTTGTTATTAATAAATTATAGTGTTTTTAATTAACACTTGCATCGACACTCTTACGATAGTGAAAGTGTTGAAATGTCAAAGACACTTTTTATGGGCATTCCTCTTGGATGGGTTCAACATCTGTCCATCTGGGAGTGGGGTGAAATTATACAGAACAGTTTTTATTTACCGATTGGGCCTGTTGTCAACATGGAGCAGGTACAGGTAGGACTCATTCCTATGCAAAATGAAATCGGTAGCTTGGCTCGAGTCTAATGAGTAATAGGCTTCTGGAGAGATAAGTATTATTATTACAGACGATCCGAAGAAGATTAAGGACGCGAATTGTGGTGTAATGATGGGCCGGGTCTCGGAACCGAAATTCTATCGACGACGATGGCCACGAGTTATTAATTCTCGCATAAAAAACCTATTAATAAAGCAATTTACACTAATCAAGTTCTGGCCGTACTTTGGTTTTTACCGATGGCTTTATTGGTGGCGAGGGTCATGGGAACAGGTTTTGGAAACTGTTTTCAACCAGATGAAACTTTTATATCAGTACTTATTTTCTAGATGCCTGCCTATCCTTGCTCTTTTAAATTTCTATGATTTGGGAGTCTATAATGATTTGAAAAGTAGTAGGAAGGTTACAGGATTACTCCTAGATATTACACAAAATTTTGATTTCCTAGATCATGAAATTTTAATACAAAAGTTGGATCGTATAGAAATACGGGGAGTTGCTTGGTGTATCCTTTCCGATGGCTGGATCTTTTCGAACTCAATTAATGTTTTCGTACTGGAAGTAGTTGAACAAGTGTACAAAGAATATGGTGCCTCAAGGCTCCGTCTTAGGTCCCTCTCTCTTTTCGTGCAAATCAACGACATTTTACACACTAAACATCTAAAAACATTAACATCCTATGCAGAAATATTTCTGCTCAGTACTCAGGAAAATCTTGGAAGGATATAGAAAGAGAGATGCCATCTGAAATAAGGCTTGTTGGCGAATGGCTTGCTTATAATCGACTTGGTAATAAATCCATGTACATGTGCTTTAACCTCCGAAATGCGATTATTATTAGCTAAAATAATAATTCTATTGTCTCCAATACTATGATAAATGTGGTAGTTGTTTTAAGGTGGATCAAATCTCTTAACTTAAATATATTGGCCTGATTATAGACGTCCGTTTAAATGGAACTCTCATATTGTTCTAGTACAAAAAGGACTTCAATCATAATTTCAATATGTTATTTTCTACGTAACAATTGTAACACCTCCCTTCTATTTAAAATATTAAAATGGAATCATAATTTCAATATGTCTTTTATGGTGGGGTAGTGCATACGAAAATGCAGAAACCAACATCCATAAAAACTTATTCGTGCAATGATTTTTTTAAATACAAATTGGAACACTCATTGCCACTCTTCCTCAAATACAACATTTTGCTTGTCCTAGTCCTTTAGCTGTTCGTACTTTGAAGGAGTTTTTTTTAATACAGGGGGAAATTATTAGTATGATACTATATCTTATGATTCTTCCTTCTTGAAGGTGGGATAATAGGTCATCTCAAAAAACCACAACCAGTTTTTATCCACAACGTTTCGGATTTATTTGAATCCTTCCTCAGGTGAGTTAACGCAATGGTTGAAAAAGTGGTCGTCAGTCATTAATATTTTATAACAATTTATTTTAAAAAAGAGCCAGTGTGGTACTTATTCAGACTAGAAACAAACGTTTTAATATTTTGAACCTGATATGATACTATATGTCTTATAAATAGCGTGTTGCCCCAACCAAAATTGACATTTATGATTTTTGTTGCTAGACTCTAATTGGATTTATATGGTCCTTAATGAGTTCAAATGTGAATGAAAATCCCAAAACCTTTTCTAAACATTTTTAAAAGAAGTCAAGGGTTGTCTCTTTACGTATTTGGTTAAACATAATTACACAAATTATTACCTTATGTTTAGAAAGGAAAACACTTAGATTTTCGTGTTTGTGTAATCTATTTTTACAATTTGTAACTATTATTGTTTTTTCTGTTAATTATATTTTTTATCTAAGATCTTGGAGATGAAAAAGCAAGTATCACGAGCGGGATCCTGAAGAAACTAGCATTTTAATATCAACCACGTCCTTAGATAAACAGTATAATATATGGATTATTATTATTATTACTATTTTTTCCTCTCCACGTTTAGTAATGTTCCCTGTATATTTTTCCCAACCCTTCTTTTTTATCATTCCTGGCCAATTTTAAACAGGACCTATCTCAAGGGTGCTTGTAGAACCAACTTTTGTTATATAAATTCACTAATTTCGTGGTCCGCTTGGCCAATTAATATATTACAATTAATTAAGGTTTTTAGTTGAGATAAAAAAGTCAATGGCACGAGCGTGATTCGAACCCACGATCTTCGGCTTGATACGCCATTTTTGTTATATAAATGTATACGGTTTTCTTTGTATTTTTACCGATTTATAAAAATATGCTGTTAGATTATACATAGTTCATCTGTGTGATCATCCTATCTGTTCTAATTTAAACAGAAACCTACTGATGAAATTTAAAAGACATACCAATCGATATAGACCAGAAGTACCTGAAACGACCAAACTATAAATTTATTTCAACAAAACCAACAGAAATATAACATTGTAATGCACGGTGTCTCGTTGGGCTCTAAAATCTATTAGGGGGTAGATCAACAACAAAGAGATATCATTTCAATGCATGTCAAATATTTCCCACTATACTTAGGTATGTCGAATCTCCACACAAAAACACAACACGTGAGAGACAATTTAGCATAAAACTTCTAGGACGTTTTGATCGTCAACGGTAAACGAAACTCATACAAGACTTTACTCCGACCACTTCGGACATACGAAATTGAACTGTGGCGTTCTGACAAGCCATCCAACATCTAACCCATCCATTCCTTCCTGTCAAAAATTCTTCGAACAAAGGTCATTATTACGTTACGTTTTTTGTTTTATCGCTCACTCCAGAATGACTTCAACATGGCTTTTGTCAACGAACTGAGACGTTACCCTTTCTAAAGTTTCACTCCAACCCTCGATCCATCCTAACCCTATGGCTCGACCCATCTATACACATTTTCATCCCGAGAACCCGTCTCGTCATCTTAATCGATTGATTAAACTTGAATTAAATTTATTTCTGTTGGAACGATCAAGGTTCACATTAGAGATCAATCATATGTGAGCCATGGTCAAAAGCACGTCTATTAGATGAAGCACAATCGATTGATTTGTTATTACATTTCCATACTAGCCTCTCAAAATTTTAATTAAATTAATTATTTAAAATTTTTTAGTGGTATCCTATACTAATAAATATTACAAAGGTGATCATGAAATGTTTATTCCTACGGTTACTGTTATTAATGACAGCGCTGCAGCCAACGGCATATGACATGAGGATCCATTGCTGGCACTCGGTTTGATACCACTAAAAATGTTAAATATTTAATTAAATTAAAATTTTGAGAGGCTAGTATGGAAACGTAATAACAAATCAATCGATTGTACTTCATTTAATAGACGTGCTTTTGACCATGGCTCACATATGACCTCTAATGTGAACCTTGATCGTTCCAACAGAAATACATTTAATTCAACCTACAAAAAACATATAAATCAAAATGTAAAATAGTCAATGGTAAACAAAAAAATTAATTCAGAGGAAATCCTAGACAATTTAATTTTTTTTTAAATTTAATTTATTTATTTGTTACCTATACAGAATTGTATACTATACAAATATGTACACACGCATGAAATATCACACAGCACAACACTAGCACTAATGCCAGCACTGCACCGGTAGGACACATGCTTTGAGGAGCCAGCCATTGCTGGCACTCAGTTTATATGATTAGGGATCAAGGAGGTCCCGAGGCCATCGTCGGTTGAGGCGTCGTGGTGGGTTGTCAGGATGGGAATGAGTGGATAGGGCTCGAGCCGTATGGTTAGGATGGTTTGAAAGGTTGGTATGGAAGGTTTGGAATCTGGACTGGATTAGTTCGTTGGCAAAAGGAATGTTGAGGTCTTTGTGGATAGTGAGGTTAGTGACATAATAGGGTGCTTTAACAATTTGTCTAAGGACTTTCGATTGGAAGGACTGGATGCGCTGGATATTGGAAGGCTTGGCAGTGCCCCACAATTCTACTCCATATGTCCATATTGGTCTTAGTAAAGTCTTGTATAGTGTTAGTTTTGTCTTAATTGTCAAAGTCGATTTCGGTCTTAATAGTCTTCGTAGTAGTCCAAGTCTTGTATTAAGTTGCTGTTTTTTAAGTCTTGTGTGGGGATTCCACGTCAGTCTGCTGTCGAGATATAGTCCCAGGTATTTGACTTGAGTGGAAACTGGTATCTCTTTGTTGTTGATGTACAATGGAGGGCAAGACTGCTTTTTTAGCGTAAAAGTACACTGAGTGCATTTTTCTTCGTTCAGTCTTGTCCTCCATTTTTTAGACCAGTCTTCGATAAGCTCAAGGTGTTCCTGGATGTTGGAGGTAGCTTGGACAGAATTCGAGTTACAGGATAGGATTGCGGTGTCGTCCGCGTAGGTGGTGATAATAGTGTCAGGATGTGTTGGTTTAAAAATTAAAAATATAACTGAAGTACTCATTTAAGTGGCTTTAAAGTAATAATTAAAGTGCACACTGTGGAATATTTTATGATGTCAGAACTTGACTGAAATGACTAACGTTGTTTAATATTTTTATCATAAAGAAGTAATAAGCAAAGCTCCGAAAAATACAATATGTAATATTTCTTTTTTTAGTATTTCTTGGGGCATCAATTTATGGCAACACTGACAGTTAAAGCAAATAGCTATGATAATTTTAGAGTTATTTCTTGGGTTCGGCAATTGACTAAATAAATTAAATAAGGTTACGGAATGAATAAAATATACGAGACAAGAAGTTAGCACTAAGTTAGAATGAGAGTTATTGCAAATGAAGTCTACACTGGCGGACGCCACCTTGAAAAAATAAACGCGAGCGATTCATGGTCGACGATTAGCACTTTTCACGTTCGCTAAGTAATTGAAACTTTTTGTGAAATAAACGTTATTCATTTAACTCAGAATTGAGTAACGAGAGTGATACTAACATAAAGTATAAGTTGCACTTTTTAATTTTAGCCAAAATAGTTCTAACAAAAATATATTAGTTCGGGGGAAATAAAAGGGAAAGCACGGAAAATACGGTGACGACGGTATAATAGAATACATATTACTAGGTAATGCCATTTTTCAAAACCCTGATTTTGCATCTTTTCTTAAGTTGGGATGTGTTTCTTGTTAGCTTTGAGTGATTGCCTGTTTGAAAATCATGACTCAGGATTTGACAAAATGCGAAACATTAAAGAGTTAATAAATTTTTATAAAAAGCTGAACGAAAATTGTCAGCAGTCATTACTTTTGTCAAATGGTTTCTTTTTTCTTCTTTGGTGTTATATTCATGTTGCAAATAAATCAGGAATTGAACTCGATATAATTTTTTTTAACATTCTTCACATTCACTTTACAAATAGACCAATTACTAAAAATTTATAACATTGATAAAAAATGATTATTCGGAGATCGTGAGATGCGATCTGGTGTGACGTAGGTTTTAGAAAAACATCTTATTTATCGCGCCAACGTTTCGATCTTTATTGAGATCATCTTGAGTGCTCAAAGTGTTTGAACACACTTGGAAAACCAACGCTTTGAGCACTGAAGATGATGTCTAAAGATCGAAATGATGGCACGATAAAGAAAATGTTTTTCTAAAACTTACGTCTCATCAGACCTCATTTCACGATCTCCAAATAATAATTTACCTCAGGGATAAACTATTTAACTTGATCAATGATGATTGGTATTATATATGATAAAGTAATAAATAGTAATCCTATATAAATAAAGGGTTGTAACATTTACTCATCTTTTTTTTCTTTTTTTGGCGGAATGATAAAATACCTGATAAAAAACTTCGCATCTCACGTTCTCTGAATAATCATTGACTAACGGTCACTAAACACCACACATTGATAATAAAATTATAACATATTGGGTACAATTTCTGCCATAGGTTTGTAAGATCTAGTTGAAATAGACGAATACATCAAAACTAACTCGCAACACACTCCTCAACCGTTAGGTTAAAATCTAAACACTGGTTAAAACATCTACTTTTTCGCACTTTTTGAGAAATTTAGATATTTCATTAGTTTCACCAACGTTTTGTTACATATTTGGTAAAATTTCTGGAGCGATAGGTATCTAAGATGTAGTTGAAATAGTCGAATAAATCAAAACTCCAACTCCCAACTCACACCTCAGCCAGTAGGTGAAAATCTAAAAACTTGTTAAAACATTACTTTTTCTAAGTCTTGGTATTTTAGTTGTAATAAATATAATTCGAAGGATATGACCACATATGTGTTGTTTTTTAATATGTTGATATTTTCAAACTGGTAATTCTTTCTAGTATACGTTTACTTGTTTTAAAAAGAATGTGTAATCAATAATTAATTAATACCGGCACTGGCTGATATCCAAGCATCCATTTTATAAAGCAAGTATTATTATTAATAATAATAAATCTCTTTCTGTCTTTCAATTTTCCTTTTACACTCTATCTTCGTCTAATTTTATTCCTCTCTCCCTCTTCCCCCTCTCACTCTCCTTTTATTACAGTATATAATAACTTTATAACTTCTTGAACTTGTCAACTTGAAGATGTCACTAAAAAATAATCTAATCGTTCCTTTAGAATCACATTATGATTACAATTGTTTACTTTTCATAGTTTCATAAATAAGAAGCTGAACCACTCAATATATGTATTTGTTTATGTCTAATGTAAAGTGAATTTATGTTTATAAACATGCATACTGGTTATGGTGTAAATTGTAAAAAAAATCTAAAAAGGTAAATTTGAAATCCACGCCAGCAGTAAAGAGGTCCAAGATATAAGTAAAACATCATCAATTAATAAATTCTCCTGTCTCTCTCTCTCCTCTCTCTCTCTCTCTCTCTCTCTGTTTCTTTCTCTCTCTCTCTCTATCTATCTATCTATCTGCCTATCTATCTCTATCTCCATCTCTCTCTCTCGCTCTCTCTCTCTCTTTCTATCTCTATCTCTCTCTCTCTCTCTCTCTCTCTCTCTCTTTCTCTCTCTCTCTACAATATTTAGTTCTCAGTCTCTCTTACACACCTTACACACACAAAGGCAACCACATACAATGAAATTTCACGTCAAATATTTCCTATTGCCAATTCCAACAACATTACACAAAATCAACTTCTATTTTTATATATACGTTACATTCAATGTTCAACTTAAAAAAATCCCATTTCTGACGTGATTTTATGCTTCATTAACTGTGTTGTTTGCCGTTCCTTTTCTCGTACATGTTTTGTAACGAGATGTGTTGAATAGGTCCAGGCGTTTGTAGGCCGGCCGGAAAGAGTTAGAAGAGGGATACGTACGAAAAATTAATTACCCATGTATATTAATGCAACAGTGCTCTGGGAACGGACTGGAGCGGCGCGTCAGATGACCATTCGGATTCGCACATGAATTCCCCCACTAATAACCCTTCACACATCCATGGCCCCAGTAATGACAATTAATAAGAATGATGGCCGCGTTGTTTCGTCTGAAGAGACGGACAAAAACCCTTGAGAATTCAAAGATGGCGCTCGACATATAATTAGCCTCATAATAAGGCGGGTATGAATGATGGAACCGGAATTTTTCGCTGTCAACCATTTTGACGGAAATGGTCTTTGACGTCCTGGACAGCTACGTTGCGCAAAAAGTTCGAAAGACTCGAAGTTTTATATCTACAATTAAATATATAAAGTGGTTTATGGGCCGTCAAACAGTTGAGGTCATAGCAGGCCCTCTGCGTGTTCCTTCTTTTTCTGATCTTTTATGAGTATTTTTCCACCTGCAATCATTTGAGCATCTCGATCTTTGCTGACATTCTACTTTTTTATGTGTATAATACGTCGATCGCCTAAAGTTGTAATAATGCTTTATTAAACATAAAAAAAAGGAAACAAGACAATTTAGATTTCAAAGCATTTAAGGTCATGGATCTTGGATCTGTCTCCCAGAGGCCGTTGATTAAACAATCAGAAACGAAAAAATCCACAATAAAATAAAATAAAAGTTATAGCCTACGCAATAAAAAGAAAAAAAGGAGAAACAACAACTGCCAAATGCGAGAGAGAGAACAGAAAAACAGGTTATACAATAGAAATCAAAAATTAAACTCATTAATTAATTCATATCTGTAGTTCCATGCATGCCTAGCGTAACGAATTAATGGCCGCGAATTTGAGCCACTCAAAAACCGTAACAGGTCAACCCTGGGGGGAGTGAAATATCCGAGATGCAACAACCGAATCTCACCCAGGGATGAGCACTCCGCCAAGAAGTGGGATAAAGTTTCAATAGAGCGCGAATTCACAAAGAGCAGATTCCCAATTCCCCTCCGATCCAAACAGCCGAGTTTAAGTGCAAAACCTCACTTCTTAGCTTAAATAGCCATCGCAACTTAGTCAATTATAAAATAGACACAAAACATACAATACATATGTACATTACCAGCCTACATAAATAGAAGTCTAGTCATATTGCTTAGGGCGGGATTGAACCCACTCCATTCTTGCTAATAAATTACTTTCAATTAATTATTCTTTCTATGTAAGGTCTTGGTTGAGATAAAAACCTGTGAAAATAACTGACTTTTATTTCAACCAAGACTTTACATAGAAAGAATAATTAATTGAAAGAAGTAACTTGGTCAACTGACCACTAAAACGTAAAGAACTAAGACATTATTTTTACACTACAGATATTACACAGTCACCCCCAGAGAACTAGACATTCCTCGAAGCGGAGGTAAGCAAAACAATCCTTTCACTCTAATAAATTAAACACATTTCGGCGGTACATATACTAAAAACTGCAATTAAATATTAAAATTTGTCTAAGTGGGTAGCATTGATTCTGTCAGCTGCATTCTGTAGTGTGAACATTCTCCTCTATAAATATTTGGTTTATTTTATTTTTAAACTTTTCCCCTGATAATCCGAATAATCAATGAATATCTGTTAGTAGGCAAATGTACACTGAAGGGACCCAGATTGAGATTACTCACAGAAACATACTATTCCAAAGAAGAACACATTTGAAAAACCAACATCCAGAGGGAAGGCGATGACTCATATTTTAATGTCTGGAATACATAAAAAATCTGTTATTACGCAATTAACTTTAACGTTTTTACCATAACCATGTCGCTGAAAACAACGACCCAATTACAGTTATGTCCATACAATCGTCTTACGTTTGCGTCACATGAGCAATAAAATATCATATGTGCTTTCTTTGAAGTTAGACCAGTATGTATGCACACAACGGCTTTAAGTTGCAACATGTCCAGAAAAAAAAGGGGCATTCACGATCTTTGTGTTAACCATGTTAATTCTGTTAGGTCCTGTTAGATGAAGTAAAATGATGAAGTTGACATGTAAGAATCGGCTAGTTAACACTGCTCGATCTATCAGGCCAGGGCCAATGTTAGAAACCTTAATTAATTGTTAGATGTTACGTGGAAAATGTAGTCACATTGCTATCCGTTAGGGCGTAGGTAACTAACATGGCAGCCATGAATTTAACAGCTGTTTTTTACACGTATTTTTATTCTTAAATACGCATTAATTAAATCAGACCAATACATTTCTTTTGTTAATTTCTGGCCTGTTCTTATACTCTCATTCATAATAGATTAGTTATAGATAACATTTGGAATGAAAGAGTTGATTAATTTTTCTTTTTTATTAACTTTTGGTATCTTACAATTGAACACAGAAGGAAACCAAAACAAACAACAATAAGCCTTCAAGGACTGCTTTATTTTTGGTTATACCAATCGTCACGCGCAGCATTGCAGAAAAATTAACGTTTAACATGTTAAGAAAGAGGGCGTTCACGATGTTACTGGACATTTCTCTATTCGAGTTAACACTTACACATTCTTACAAACATCGTAAACACCTCTTATGTCTCACAAAAGTGGTATGCAATATGGGTAGCAAGTAGCCATGCCACCAGCGAATGAGAATTATTTCAGACGAAAAGTTTCTGTATCATCACCGGTATTTGTCGTATTGCGTGGGTGAAAGTATTTATAATCATCAATGAACAATGTGGGGATATCTCTTGAGGTATTTGTGCAAATTGACTTAGAAATTATAGTTGAAAACATTAGTTTATATTACCATCAACTGGCCATTATAAATTATTAATTCCTAGGTTTAGTAGGGAAAATAAAAAGTAACCAAACTTAACTTTACAACAACGTTCAGGATTATCAGATTGGTCGACATCCTGTGCTAGATCTAAGAATTTCGTGCACCTGTCCTTCTAGTGGGTTTTCTATCAGGCCAATAGACTTGCATGTTGGGTAGAACCGAAGAAACAAGGTCAGTTAATTACCTTCAGTATCTAAACCATGTTTGTCATCAGATATGAGGGGTAATTTTGAGGACGGTTGTTAGTCTTGTCAATGGATCTTAAACTTATCGAACCGGATCTTGTACTCGGTCCGTCTTTTCCCGCTGGTTTATGTTTTAAATATGTGCATATTGATTCATCAACCTTCTCGTTTATTATTGATAGTTTTTTAATCAAACATCAATCATGCTCTCCTCGCCGACAGTATTGATTTGGGAAAGGAATCGTTAAACAGCCTCACTTTTCATTTTGGGAATATATGCATTCGACAGTTATGCATAATTGAGACCTCCGAAAGATTGTTTCACCGCAATTGGCCCAAACAAAACCAACCCCGTACAATTGTCCTTCAATATTGTGCACTTTATTGAGTTCCACACTATTGTTCCCGGTTCCCGAACGGCCCTGGTGAAAACGGACGTTATCAAACCCCTCACTTGACAATGAAACAATTTGTCCGGCCTTTCCAGTTGTGAAACGATTTCCCTCCCGTGTGACTGACAGTCCGTATTCTGTAAAAAATAAAAGGGTTGGAGCAATAAAGAGGCTGAATGAGTGTAAAAGGCCAGTCACCCTCTATTGTTCCAACACTAGGCTCTTCGCTCATACATTTTCCATTATGTGTACGTTGTGTCCGTTGTTTAATCATAGAAGTGTCATTGGCATGAGACCCGAGGCCTCCCGGCTGAATACGTAATGCTCTGACCAAAGTGTCTTCCTCGCTCGAAACCCGGGTCACGTACTACTTATTAGTTACTTCCTCTTCTCCGACAGTACGAATCTACATCTGGTTGCTTCGTTTATGCGCTAATCCACTTGACTATGTGAAAGGGATCTCCTCAAAGGGATGGGCTAACTCAGTTTCAGTTTTTCGACCAACAAGCGAAACTGACGGATACACCCGACCCCAGGCGATAGCTAGTATGATACTCTCTACACAATACTTCCAATGCAATCTGTTTACCGGAGGTTAAAATGGTTTAACAACATTACTCTCTAAATATTTTTTAATTTATTCAAATAAGTGTAATGTACACACACAGAGAGAGAGAGAGAGAGAGAGAGAGAGAGAGAGAGAGAGAGAGAGAGATAGAGAGAAAGAGAAAGATATATATATATTTATTACTAGTTATTATATTTTAATTATATGTACGAAACTAATAGATTAAAAAAGAATCAGAGAATAAAATACGTTCTTTTCTCTTTCTCCCTCTCTTTCTCTCACACCCCGCTCACTCTCACACACTCTCTCTCTCTCTCTCTCTCTCCCTCCATTTCCAACCTTTGTTTTTCCTTTCTCTCTGTTTCTCATTCTTACATTCTTTCTCTAACTTTCTCTTTCACTCTGTCTCTCTCTCACTCTATCATTCTCTTAACTTTTTCCCTCTCCTCCTCTTTCACTCCCTATCTCTCTCTTTCTTCTCTTCTTCTTCCTATATCTTTCGTTCTCCTCTCGTTCTCTCATTTTCCCTTTCTCTTTCTCCTTCTAATTTTCTTTATTGTTTCTATCTTTCGATTTTCCCTTTTCTCCTCCTTCCTTCTGTTTTTCTTACTTTCTTTTATCGTTTTCTCTTTTTCTCTTTCATTTTCTCCATCCCTTTCCATCTTTCAATTGTAACTTTTCTTCCTCTCTTCTTCTGTTTTCTTTTCCGCCTTTCCAACTTTGTTTATATCTTTTTTCCTCCCTATCTTTGTCCCTCTATATCTCTCTCACTCTATTTCTTTTTTCACTCTCTTATAACACTCTTCATCCATTCCTCTCCTGAAGACCTTAAATATTTGAAGTATATACATGCATACACGAAGTATTACCTATACTAGTTACCAGCGTTCAATTTTAATTAAAAATATATAGTAAATAAAAGTAATAGTCATGAGAGAAATTACAATAAAAATAAAACGCTCATTTCCTATGTCTTTGAAACTTATGCTAATAACGAAAAAGTTAAATAATACCATATAATAAAAATTTTGGAGCCTGTAAATTGTATAAATACAATTCAGTTAAATATTGAGACGATATAAAACGTGATCAGTAGATTCTTAAACTTATCTAAGGAAATAGTATGCACCGGTAATGGTGTATCTGGTGTTAGATAAGATGATATAACCTATTTTGTTATACTTTTTTATTTAAAAATTCTAAAAATTAAACTTTTTCAATTTTTCACAATTGAAAATAATTTTCAACTGTCGTAACATAAGTGTTTTGTTAATATCAATTTATTCCTATACAGGATAGTCACAACAAAAATATCGCTAATTGTATTGAATTTCGCTGTATATTGTAGAAATTGTGTTGAGAATACAAGAAACAGCAATAATTATTAACATTTCTCAGTTGGCTTATATATTTAGGCAGAAAAAAGAAGAAAAAAAAAGATTGGGTGGGAAGTAATGATAACTTTTCCATTTTTCAAAATTTCCGGTCCACCAATACAGCCTGACGAAATCTGTTCAAACAATTTACAGCTTATCGCATGTTACCTGACCGTTTAGATTTCTCTGATTATTAGATGAGGTTGTATCTGTCGGACTTGATGAAGGAAATAAAATGACGATTGTTGGAGTAAAACAAAATCACGGCTAATAACCCTGTTTATTATTATTATTTTTTTATATTAGAAATACCAGGTAAGGCTTGTCACGTTCTCCTTCCTCTAGAAACCATGAATGACGTCCTAAACGATTATATTATAATAACTGAATTATTCATAAGGAGGAAAATTAGTTTAATAGCTATAAAAAATTAATAGTATCATAGGGTTAGGAAATCATTATGCACATTACATGGTATGAGGAGCCATTAATGCCCTTTCATCTGCTTCTCGGCTGATCAGTCACATGTTGCACGGGCTTCCGAATTTTCATAATTGGGCTATCGGAAATTTAAATTTGGCCCATTTTCTTTAGGAGAAACGAACAGGTATAAACTTGCTGTCATTTACCTTCATATTACCTACATAAAGGGGTGGCAGGATGAATATATGAGAACACCGAGAAACACGCCGACAAAATTTTCTGGCTTTTTTACCATTTTAAGAATGTATTTTTAAATAACCTGAAGTACTAAATTATTCATTACGTATTTACATAATCCCATTTATTTCGGAAACTATTAAATTTAATAAAAAAAAATGGACTTATACAAACCAAAGTTAATTTTGGGTAGAGATTGACTGGCCAAGATTGGAACAACGGATTATTTTGATTTGCACACAAATCCGCCCAGAAATCATAGAAAAGGACACAAATGAGGAATTCCTGATTCGAGCAGAGCCCTGCGCATCAAATTCAGGGGGCGTATTTGAGCATTTATTATAGGCATAAATTTAAAAAAAATGATCAAATCTGCAACAATACATAATAACAGTAGAGAATCATTCAAAAAATAAAATGGACTGGATAAAAAATCTTTTTTGTCTTTTTTTTTTTAAAATGAGTTCTTTTTTCAAAAATATAATATTAGCTAAGTGTAAAAGAAACCGCATGATCCCAACCCTATTATGATATGATTCTTATCCTAACTTGTTAATAATTGTTTTCGAAATAAACCGGGAGGGCCATCTTGTTGGAAAAAGCGTACCCCCTCATGCGTCTTCCGTCCGTCGAAATGGTCGAGCCTACCAAAATTTTCGTTTCAGTAAAAGTGGTATGAAATAAGCTCTAGAATTGTAATTGTGAAATGTAAATATGGGATTTTTATTTAAAATAGCAAACTTAGTCTCATTTCCCAGCTACATAGAAAAGTCTCTTAAATTTATTACCACGACGCGATTCTTCACCAAAATTAACTTGAGTCAATCCATTTTTTGCTAAAGTTAATCGATTCCAAATTAAATGGGTGGACTATAGAAGTTGATACACCTGTTAATATTTAATACACGTATACACAAATACATAACTCATATATGTACATGCATTATAAAAAAATTTCTCTCTTTCTTTTACACTTCATTCTCTCTCGCCTAATTATCCTGCCTAAGAGCTCAACACGTTTTCTTCCACTCGTTGACAGCAACCATCAAACATCACCAACTATGAAACAAGTTTACAAAATTCTGTATTCATTTCTTTTTAAAAAGAACTTTCTTAAGATTTACCATGTTTATCTTACTTGCTTGTCTCTGGGTCCTACTGACTCTCTCTCTCTCTCTCTCTCACACACTTTCTCACCCACCCTCTCTCTCTCTCTCTCTCTCTCTCTCTCTCTCTCTTTCTCAATCTCTCTTTCTTCCACTCCCTCTCACTCTCATTCTCTATCACTCTCTCTCTCTCTTCCTCTTTCTCTCTCTCTCAATCTTTCTCTCCCACTCCCTCTCTCTCTCTCCCGCTCTCTCTCTCTCTCTCTCTCTCTCTCTCTCTCTCTCTCTCTCTCTCCCTCACCCTCACTCTTTCACTTCTTTTTTTTTTAATCTCCCAATTTACTCTATTTTCAATTTCTATCTATCTATTTTTTCTACATGTGTAAATAATTTGTGCACGCCATAAAGCTCACTCGTTGCCAATTATTTGAAATATTGAAAATATATTTATACTGTGTGGTACATATCGGGTTGTCCGGAAAATAATGCAGGATTTTAAGTTTTCATTAAAAAAAATCTATATAAAATATTCTGTTTACGTTTACAGGATTACTCATTTGTATGAATGTCANATTATTTTGATTAAAGAACATTGCTTTAAAGTAACTAGTTTCTTTTTTTTTGTTTAATACCAAAATCCTGCATTATTTTCCGGACAACCCAATATGTTTACAAAATGTTTTTACTTCCAAATACCTTCTAAAAGTTTGTTGTGGAGTAAAACAAATTTATTTTTTTGACCGACGTAGGTTGACCAAGATGAAGAGTAGAGTTGAAGTAATATTTTTCATGAAAAATTCAAAAAAATATTGGTTGCACCAATGAAAACCTTCACAAAATTATATAGAAAAACAATTTGGTTAAAACAAAACTTTTTAATTTTGTTTAAGATTTGACAAATTTATAATAGTTTCGTGATTATTTGTAAGCGTGCATAAATATTTTCACCAAATTTTGTATTAAAAATAAATAAATAAAAATATTTGCCTATTTTTGAATAGACACGAAATTAAAACTTTTCTACTAGTTTTTCTAAATAGAAAACTATCGCATGAGATAGCTAGTTTTTTCATTATACAATTGTTTCTATGACGCAACAGGCATTGAAAATTCTACAAGACATATTCCGGACACGGATAGAAAGACGACTCCGAATTTGTATAACCGACCGGAAGGAGACGGGGCGAGGACGTCACATCGATATTCCGATGGCGCGACGGCACACGTCTCCCATCGAGGAAGTTCTTGGCACGGGCTGAAGTGATCGTGCAGGATGTCAAATGGATCAGAATGTCTGCCATCGACTTACGAATTCAAGGAGATCGGCAAATTCCGACTGTAAAACAAAAAGAAGAATAGCCAATAATTACACCCGTTGGTATGGAATGCGCGTAAAAACAAAACTGAAAAAGCAATAATTTAAATTTACTAGGGGTATTCACGATGTTTTCGAATAGAGAAAGATCCAGTAAGATCGTGAACGCCCCTTCTTTTCTGAGCATGTTAAAGGTTAATTGTTTTTGCAATGCTGCGCGTGGCGATTGGTAGAACCAAAAATGAAGCTATAACAGTCCTTGAAGGCTTGTTGCTGTTTGTTTTTGTTTTCTTTTGTGTTAACTTGTAAGATGCCAGAAGTCAATAAAAATGGAAGATTAATCAACTCCTTCGTTCAAAATACTATCTATGCACCCGAAAAGTACTAACAAATGACACGCTTCAATACGTGCCGACATACCTAACCTGTATACTTACTTCTAAAACCCTACAACTGAATAGCATAGGGGTTGTATCTGTTATGAATGAGAGCATAATGACAGGCCAGAAATTAACAAAAGAAATGTATTGGTCTGATTTAATTATTGCGTATTTATGAATAAAAATACGTGTAAACAAAATCAGCTGTTAAATTCATGGCTGCCATATTGGTTACCTTCGCCCTAACGGATAGCAATGTGACTACATTTTCGACCTAACATCTAACATTGGCCCTGGCCTGATAGATCGAGCAATGTTAACTAGCCGATTCTTACAAATCATCTTCATCATTTTACTTCATCTAACAGGACCTAACAGAATTAACAGGGTTAACACAAAGATCGTGAAGACCCCTATTTTATTAGAAAGCTGTTTGCAATACCTACTCCGACTCTAAATAACGGACTGTATTTATAAACTGATGTGAAACCATTTTCATTTCTACCTTAAGATTCCATTTTGAAAATTTAATCAAATGAATGGCCATGCAGGGAAACTTTCTAGGACTACAACGGTGGAGACAATTAATAGCAAAATCTCATTATTTGTTAACTGGTATGCGCCGTTTTTTCATAAACAAGATCTTGAATTATCCCCGATTTTAGATAACATCTTCTTGGACAACACATTTATTTCTTATGTTAAAAATACAATCATTGACAGTCGGTAGAATTGTGTAGACAATGCTGGTGAATACTTAAAAATTTACGAAGGACTTAGACACGACACGGCATTTTTGACTTCCAGAAATGTAACTACCAAGGTCTAAACCTGAAAGAGGTCCAAAGTCGTCGAATATAATGTACTATAGGCTGCAAGTGCCTTTAATCAGTTCGGTAGGGATAGTTTGTATAAATCATATTTTCTTTCATCATTAAACCTGATAGAATACCGCTCGTTTCTTAAAATTTGCTGTGAAGTTTTACATTTGAAGTCAGCGTTATGGATCGAAGGAGACTCAAAAACGTGTAATTTCTGCAATTTGCTTGATGTTGAGGACGTATTCACCTCATAACCAAAAGTTCAATATTGAATTAAATACGTTTTTCATATTTTGGGACTGTTGTATTGGAAAGAGAAAAATTCCTTCAAATACTGAATGGATTAATGCCGGTGCTACACGTATGAGACATCGGTTAGATTTCATGTGTTAATTTTAGTTTAATACTAATAGTGTTTCCTCTTTTAATTAAGGTTCACCTGTATTTTTAATTAGTGTGTGAACAAGTCCATTTCATTTTGTGTATTTTTATTTTATTTGTTATTTTTCACATTCTATAAAAAATGAAATTATCATTATATAGATGCGTATTTTACTTTGGCAACACCTCCGGGAGACGGATTTTCATCCATGCTGTAATGTTTATGTCAATTATTTATCAATAAATGTGTATCTATCTATTTATCAATATTCTAGATCAAGATATGGTCTGGTAGCAAATTCAATTTTTACGGCCCAGCTTTCGATCTATTTTGAGGTCATCATCAGGGGAAAACAATGTTAAATATGTCTACAGATTGACATATTTGAGTAGTTTTACAGAAGTAATGTAAAAATTCACTAGTTTTCGTGGTCAGCTTGACCAATTAATATCTTTCAATGAAATAAGGTTTTTAGTTGAGATAAAAAAGTCAGTGTCACGAGGGGGATTCGAACCCACGATCTTCGGCTAGATACGCCACGGCTCTACCACTTGAGCTACCAATGAATTCGATCCACTTCCCATTTCAACCCCACCTTTTTTTTAAATTTCCCCTCCTTTTTGCCATTTTTCAAATGTCTGTAATCTATTTGATTCTCGGCGATAAATGAAATGGCTACGGAGAACTTTAGTGAAGTATACTTCATTTTCATTCATTAAATTCATTAATTTCGTGATTCGCTTGACCAATTAATATATTAGAATTAATTTGAAAAATGGTAAAAAGGAGGAAAAATTCAAAATGTGGGGTAGAGATGGGAAGTTAGTGTCCGAGTGGATCGAGGTCACGATAGCTCAAGTGGTAGAGCAGAAGCGTATTTAGCCGAAGATCGTGGGTTCGAATCCCGCTCGTGACACTGACTTTTTTATCTCACCTAAAAATTTTATTTAATTGAAAGGTAGTGTAGAAACGTAAATATGTCAATCTGTAGGCATTTATAAAATTGTTTTGCCCCGA
The DNA here is from genome assembly GCF_000648675.2 of Cimex lectularius. NCBI lineage: Eukaryota > Metazoa > Arthropoda > Insecta > Hemiptera > Cimicidae > Cimex > Cimex lectularius. Next base: position 1,955,405 of record NW_019392701.1, read on the forward strand.
TGATGACCCTTAAAATAGGTCGAAAGCTTAGCAGTAACAATTGAATTTGCTTTCTTCTTCAAGACAATACCTTGATAAAGAGTGAAAAAGTAGTCGATATTTCTAATTCTGGAAGCAGAAATCTATCAGTACAGACCTGTAGCATGAGATACAAGATAAAGGTAAATTTAATCTAAAAAACAGGTCCCTAGCTTTAAAGTAAAATTAATTTTTTAAAGATTAAATTTTCAATATTGCCCTGGAGCTTTTTTGTAAACTTAGGGCGTTATGAATAAAAAGTTGGAGCCGAGTCAGCTGTGTTCAGGCCGGTAACGTAAATACCGTGTATAATTTTATTGTTGTCGGTCGGGATCCTGAGGGCCGGAGGAAAACTACGTGGCCCCTGCAATATTCATATGGGGACAGTTACGCCAGACTCTGCCGGCCATAAAAGTGATAGGCAATTTACCCTGGGGCTCAATTCCTTCCGAGGAACGCCCTGGCAAAACCGTGCGGCAACCCATTCCAGCGTCACTTATCTACGACCGGCCGAACCTCTGAATATTTAAAAACAATTTCGAAAAAGCGATCCTAGGACTTTACAGCCAGCTCGTGCAAGTCGTCCACCCAATTTGAAACACTTTGCTTTTCCGTTTTTCTAGAAAGGATCTTGATGGGATGGGATGGAAAGCCCTTTAAACTTTATCGGATATACGGGGTGTAAGTTTACCCCGGGTTCGAGAAAATTTCAAATAAGTAGCAACAAGAGCCCTGAAAGAACAAACAAGTCCTTTTAGAAGAAAGACTGTCAGAATAACAATTTTACTATTATACGTCGACTGAAACAAACTGCAAACACTATCAAATAGCAAATTCTATCTAAAACTACTGTTATTCTTAACTTGCTAAAATAAGTCCTGTTGAAACATGAACAAATTCATAAATAAAAGTTTTGCTTTCTAGACGAAAATCATAATTGCACCGAGTTGATCTCCGCCTATGTGTGTAATAATGTCCAAAAGTTGCTTTACGACATAAAGTGGTGTTGTCAGTTAGAAAGGGCGGCAGAGACAACAACTCCGCCCTTGTGACAAAGTTGAAAGATAATAATAATGATGATGTGCTCACGCCGAGCCAAACTTTACACCCCGGTTATCCGACAATAGCTCGACAATAAACCTGTATCCTCCGGCTATTGTTTACTCTAAATGATGAGATAAAATGTCCGAAAGATTTCTTTTTTTATTCTAATAAATCAACCACACCGGTTTCCGAATCTCAAGTTGAAAACAGAACGAAAAATAGATTTCACAAATGTATACAACTTACTTTACCTATCAAATTAGGAAATGTTTGATTCATGATTTTCCCAACCAAACAATGTAATATTGTTGATAAAAGAGAAGTAATTTACGATAAAGTCTTATCATACTTGAGAATTTAACGGTTAACGTTGGGTGTCGCGAAAGTGGGGTCCAACCATTTTATTGTACTACATATGTTATGTACTTCTTACATCTTCTTCTCAATTAAAAGGCGATGGCTGTGCCTGGATTCGAACCCAGGAACGCTTAGTGCGCCTAACCTCATTAGTATGTGTCCGGCGTGTAGAGGTTGCTAGGTTGCTTGAATTGAGCCACCTAATTAAAGGGTACAACTCCTAACAATAAATATAATACGGGTATTCACTATGTTTGTAAGAGGTTAACTCGTGTTAACTCGAATAGAAAAATGTCCAGTAAGATCGTGAACGCCCCTTCTTTTCTGAGCATGTTAAAGGTTAATTGTTTTTGCAATGCTGCGCGTGGCGATTGGTAGAACCATAAATAAAGCTATAACAGTCCTTGAAGGCTTGTTACGGTTTGTTTTGGTTTTCTTTTGTGTTAATTGTAAGATGCCAGAAGTAAATAAAAAAGGGAAAATTAATCAACTCTTTCATTTAACGTACTATCTACGCACTCGAAAAGTAACAAATGACACGTTTCAATTCGTGATACCTAACTGGTATCCTAACGTCTAACTGCCTAGAAGTTTATAGGATATGGGATATATGAGATTATGAATAAAAGGGGGATGAATAAGGAAGATCAGAAATTAAGAAAAGAAATGTATTCGTCTGATTTAATTATTGCGTATTTAAGAATACGTGTTCACAAAAACAGCCGTTAAATTCATGGCTGCCATGTTGGTTACCTACTTCCTAACGGATAGCAATGTGACTACATTTTCGACCTAACATCCAACATTGACTCTGGCAATATTAACTAGCTGATTCTTACAAGTCTACATCATTTTTCTCGATCTAACAGGACCTAACAGAGTTAACAAGGTTAACACAAAGATCGTGAATACCCCTGATATCTCCAACGAAAACTACATTGTTAATTTTTATTTAGAAATCGTGAGATGCGGTCTGGTGTGATGTAGGTTTCAGAAAACATTTTCTTTACCGTGCCAACGTTTCGATCTTTATTGAGATCATCTTCAGGGCTCAAAGTGTTTGTCTTCTGTGTAATTGTGGCATTCTTGCGTATCGTGTCGTGAGTGCCCTCGTTAATTCTGGTGTTTGGCTGTGCTAGTGTGGCATTTGTAAAGTTAAAATTCTGTTTGATGTGAGTAGGAAATACCTTGTGTTGTCTGCATTTCAGCAAAAACGTTCTCTGATTGAGAGCCGATGCGAGTTTCTTCTCATTGTTGGCGAAGTCCTTCAGTATACTTTTAGCTTCGTGTCCATATGTAGTTGCAATTTATTCATAGAATCCCATTTTCTTCGTTCTTCTCGTGTAGAAATGTGTGGTGATTAGTGACCGTTAATCAATATTTATTAAGAAATCGTGAGATGCGGTTTGGTGTTATGTAGGTTTCGGAAAAACATTTTCTTTATCGTGCCAACGTTTCGATCTTTATTGACATCATCTTCAGGGCTCAAAGTGTTTGTCTTCTGTGAAATTGTGCCATTCTTGCGTGTCGTGTCGAGAGTGCCACCATTGTTAATTTTACCATTACCTGATTACAAGCACATATTCTAAGATAAAGAACGTAAAACAGATTTTCAGATAGCAAAATCACCCTATTGCTTGTCTTTTAGCATCTCTTTATTTATTACTTACTTCTGAGCTTCGCTACTAAAATTATCTTTAAACATAACTTTTCCCGTTAATAAACGTTTTTGTTTGATTTGCCAAGATGAAATTTACGTAAATGTAATTTACGAATTGGTCTGATTTAATTAACGCGTATTTAAGAATAAATATACATGTAAACGAAAAACAGCTGTTAAATTTATGGCTTCCATGCTGGTTACCTACGCCCTAACGGATAGCAATGTGACTACATTTTCTACCTTCTAACTTCTAACGTTGGCCACGGCCTGTTAGATCGAGCAATGTTAACTAGCCGATTCGTACAAGTCTACGTCATCATTTTTCTCGATCTAACAGGACATAACAGGCGTTTTGTTGGGCGATTCTCGAGGCCTGCATGTATTTTATTGTAAATTGCAAAAGGTGGATGGCTTTCAAAACTGTGGTCCGCGTACCCCTTGGAGTTTCCATATAGATCGCTGCGATGCATCTCCATCGATATTGGTTTCTTGAACACGGGACCCCAGAAGAAACGGAGCAGCAATCTTTTGTACGAAAAATTTTTCCTCCTAAATCGAAATGCTCCTAGAAGAGTTTTTTTTCTTTATAAAAATATAAATATAATATAAAGATTTGTTTTCATCTTTGGCAGAAATAGACAAACACTTAATTATTTGGTTCGTGATTGAGATTAACAACCCTCGCATTAATTTTTTATTAAAAATAATACCGGGGTAAATAGACGTACATTTAAACAAATTATATAAGAACATTTTTCATCTGGGTTAAAAGTGTTTTTTCCCCGCTGAATAAATAAAGCAAGGGAAAGCTAAGCTGTCAGAAGCGTAAAAGGATGGAGTTCCACTCCGTTTTCACCTATCTCTCCTCTTCTGTTTTGTACTGGAGCCAATATAAATTATACATTTGCCGTCTTTTTCAGAGCCGCGTTTAAAAGACGCGCCTTAAAGAGTTACCGGTAAAAGTAATAAGCTTTCTTTGAATAATAGAAGCGGGCTTATCTTATTTTCTCCAACCTCTTCCACCCCCAACCTTTGCAATATTTAACGTGTTGTTTAATTTCATTTTACGACTCATCGCTCGAGTTTTACCAGTTTTGTTCCAAACTCGGAAACTTTCTTTTAATTTTTGTGTACAAAGTATGAATGGACTTGGCGCATGTTATAAAATAAAATTCTGAACTAAATTGTCAGGTCACATTCTTTTTTAGGATGACCTTTCTGTTGCAATTATAAGTTCTATGCAATCGATCAGCCTTCTACTCTAAATAGTCTCGTGGATTAGGGTTGTGGTCTGAAAAACAAATTGTGCTTTTGTACCAACGCCGTGCTTCGACTATATGTTTCGACTTCTTCAGGGTTTACAAATTCTTGATAATTTACGGGCACGTGGTTAAAATTTAAATATGTTTATACATGTTAAATAACAAAAAACCTCCATCTTTTCTATTTTAAGTAATACATAAATATGCAACTGAAATCTAACAATAGATAATAAATATTAAAATACATTTAACTGGTACATATGCATATAAATTACGTAAATGACGACTAGAACATAATTAAAGTTTAGTTATTAAAGTTGTTATCCTTTGTGAGAGGTTAAACAAATTGCCACCACGGGGTTTTTTTTTTTTCAGGGCCGCTGGATTCGAACCCGGGACCTTACAGTGATGAGCGCCGTGTCAACTCCTAAACCGTTGCGGCCACCGACGCCCCCTTCACCCATTTTTCTCTTTTTTTTTTTCTTAATAATAATGTTCCATATCAACCATTTTTATTACATAAATAAACACATAACTTTTATTTTTACTACTTGTTTCTACTTTATTCTTTTATTTGATACTAACATGTATTGTTGAGATTGTGGAGAGCTTATCTTGTTCGAAAATCCCATATAAATTACATTTAGATCATTCAGGTCCGTTTTTAGTTTACATGACTTATTATCTCGATAAGTGTACATCACTTCTTTTAATACCCTACGATCTGTGCTATATTCAGTAGTTATAATCTCGTGGTCTATTGTCTAAATTACTTCTTTCAATTAATTAATCTTTTCATGTAAGTTTTGGCTGAAATTAAGAAGTTTGTGCCACGAGCGGGATTCGAACCCACGGCCTTCGGCTAAATACGCCGCTGCTCTACCAATTGAGCTATCGTGACTTCGATCCACCATCCCCAAACTACTATTTATGTTTTAATATTGCAGTTCCTCGTCACTGAACATCATTACTGTCATACTGATTCTGCCTGATACAGTCTGAGAGATAGTGCGTTGTGGTTTGACAACGATAAAAGGTCGGACATTGAGTAAATGTTATACAATACACAACATTAGAATTTTTGAACAGAGGTTTTTTTACATTTCAATGTAGGACAGACGTTGTTTCCTACTTTGTTTTTAAATTTAATTACTACTTTGATATTATTGATTTTTGTTTCAAATAATCGTTTTAATTTGCTTGATGTTTCTACAATATATGTTCTAGGTAGAAAAAAACTTTCTCCCTCTGGTGGGGATGTTTTGTAGTTACACCCTTTCTGCTGTTCATTAATCTGTTTATTAATGACTTTGGATATCCATTATCCATTACCATAAATTACACTTTCATTTTTTTTCCTTTTGGAAACAAATATCACTAGGTTTTAGTGCCCTGTCAGGTTGTACGTAATATTAATTTCCATTTGAATGAATGATATAGGGATAGGGATAAAAGAAGCGGCCACAAGGCCTACTGCACCTCGACCTGAATTGATTTATTGTGATCCCCTGTTTTTCTCTTTCTTTATATATATATATAGCTCATTGGCCAGCTTCAGGTTGTTAATCGGCCTCCACAGCTTTACCAGCAGCCCCTTGGTGTAGGATCATGCTGGTGGTTTTTCTTGTCCTATTTGCGAGAACCTGCACCTAAAAAACATAGAATGTGTTCTGCGGTCTCCTCCTTTTCCTGGCAGTATCTGCACAGTGTTTCTTCTGTCTGTGTTCCTATCCAGTGCATGTGTTTTCTTAAGTGGCAGTATCCTGTCAGGAGTCCAACCAGAATCCTGGTTGGGTTGCGGTTGACTTTCAGTACTTCGTTTGTTAGTTTTGCGGATGGTCCTTCTATGGATCTCTTCGCGTGCCTCATACCTCAAAGAACAAAGACAATATAAAACAAAACGATTTATAAAATGTTAAATAGACTAACCATTGATGATAACGAAACGAGAAACCCAAATTGGTAGTCAAAACAAACAAGAACAGATTGACCAAAATGATAAACCTTAAAAGAAATGTCTAGAATTTACAGTTGTTTATATAAGGATGGTTTGGGATAGTGATTCGACACATCGACCTGAATAGATCTATTGTTATTTATAACTCACTGGCCAAATTCAGGCTATTAACCAGCCTCCACATCTTTGCCAGCGGTTCCTTGGTAAGATCTTGTTTGTGGTTTTTCTTGTCCTAGTTGCAAGAACCTGCACCTACATAGACCTTCACAGAAACATAAAATGTGTTCTGCGGTCTCCTCCTCTTCCTGCAGTGTCTGCACAGTGTTTCTTCTATTTCTATCTCCTAACCAATGCTTGTGCTTTCTTAAGTGGCAGTGCCCTGTCAGGAGTCCAACAAGAATCTCTGTTCGGTTGCTTCCAGTAATTCTTTTGTAAGTTTGGCGGATGGTCCTTCTATGAATCTCTTCGCGTGCATCATACCTGTGGTATTGTTCCACCAGGTTTTGGATCCATTAAGGATCCATTTTAAGAGGTATCCTCTTGCGTGGCAGGCTGCTAGGCCTCAGTATGGTTCTGGGCATGTACATGTTGGCTCCCTTTTTACCCAACGTGTCAACCTTTTCGTTGCCTATAGGCCCCGAGTGTCCAGGGACTCATGCCCGGGTCAGGTCGTTAGTGTTGCTGACTTCCGTCAGGACCTCCATGCAGTTCCAAACACTCTTTGCCTTCGCCTCGCATGACTGTATTCCTAGCCTTTTTATTTCTATAGAGCATTGTTCAGTCGCTATGATTTCAGACTGGAAAACTGTAGCGTAATTAACCTAGGTTTACCGTCAGTTTGGTCTTGGGGATGAATAATGTAACACCCTATCAGAATTGACATGACTAGAAAGGAGTGGCAGATTAATGAGTTATAAGAAAAATGTAACATGAATGAGTAAAATTATAGACGAATAAAAATATTATGATTTTGTTTAGTAGATTTCAATGGAATAAGTCAGAAAGAATGTTCACGATCGTTGTAGGAGTCCGAAAAATGTCTGATATGAAAAGAGGCGAATATAAATTCAATTAACATACTTTTCGTTTCTAAGGAAATTATTGTTGTGGCCGTATATTAGATGGCGTATCATTTCATTAAAAGATTAGGCGGTCCCTTTGAATGCCCTTCCAGTTGATAATGGACACGCAGCGCCATATTTCACATTATCATTAGATATGTCGCGGCCGGTTCTGGTTCGGGTGGACGGGGGGATTTTGATTTAAAAAGTGTGATAATTTGCTCCAATTCACCCCCTAACAGGCGCAATAATTCTTTGCCGAGAGGGTAGAAATAGTGGGCGGGGGAGTTGCGGTGGACAGTGGCCTTTTATCACTGCCACGTCCATTTGTATAAGCCGGTGCATCCCTCTATTCGAAAACACGTACATCCGCCGTTTATGGCCGTATTCTTTGGACGTTCCTTGAATAAGGCCTAACAACGCATTGAAACCATCAGATGTCATTATCGGGAATTATCCACGCTGACTTTGGGCCACACGCAGGAGGACTCATTGGGCCCACTCGACGCTATTTCACGTACAACTACTTCAAAATATGACCAGCCTGGTTACCATAATGACATTCAACATTTTGCATTGACAAAACGGTTGTATCAGTAATCTACAGATTTAAAATTACTACATATTTCTTGGGGACATTCTCTCAGTTTTGCCAACGTCCCAACGATTCGTCTTGTCCCTGATCTTTTTATATATAATTACAATATAAATCATAACAAGATTTACAGAAAATCTCTATCCCAATAATATCTACGAATCAGGTTCACCTACTTGGTAGATCTGTAGTTATTAATTGATTCCAAAACAGTGATCCCAATAATGCTATAAGTTATCGGAGTACGAGATGTAGGAACTCAGTGACCGAAATGTGATGGGATTGTCTTCAACTATTTATGTCTTCAAATGACTTATTAAGTAAGGTTCAGACAAGATTTAGGTTATTAGATAAGGTTATACAACCGAAGCTGCGTGTATTGTTCAACATCATTAAACCTAATTTGAAAAATTGCATACCTTGGGTTTTTCACAGACTTGGATTTACACAAAATTATGCCATGTTTTGAAAAGATTGTATGGTGATTCGTTTCTCCTGTTAAGAGGATAGAGAATATGTCAGAACGGTTCTAGATAAGCTTGGAAGTTAAACAAGGATGTTTTCTTAGTCACATTTTGTTCTCATTTGACATAGATTGCCTCTAGCTTTTGTAGGTACGTAGGACACTGTTATCAAGACTGTCATCTATGTTGATAATACGTCTATCTCTCCTCAAATAATATCATTATCCTTGGGAGGTTTTATCAGGAATGGAACTTAAGAAGCAACCTTAATAATTGAAGGGTTTTAAGAAAGGCACGTAGGTTGAGCTCAAATAAAAAAACGATTCTTTCAAAAACACGGAGTGCACATTAACAGTAATACAAATACTGGGGGTTTTATTGGCTCCTCAGTTGTCTCTCTCTTCGTGATCACTTAAAGCTGAATGACATCTTATATTCTTAGTATAAGCACGCTGCCGAGCCGTGCTGCGGCAAGGATCTGCTGCTAGCCCGCATCCCCCGAGAACGTTTTTGTTTGAAATCATTTATATCAAAACTGCTCTAATTTTAGCTTTTACTTGTAAAAAATTAAATTATAGTAAAACTTTAATTGTTGAATTGGTTTAGCACATTTGGGACCAACACCGACAGAGATAAATGGAAATTCCAATTTAACATTATTTGAAGTAATATAGATGTCATTTATGAGATTATTAATAACTATCTTTACTTTATGTTGATTTTGTATCTCTCCAGGAAATAGTTAATTGTGAAATATCGCTACAAAGAAAAAAAATTAAACCATAATGCGTTGAACTAACTGCAAATGTTACTGGTCATTTAGGACTATCTCAAATGTACTTGTGGCTTTTCATACTATATGGATGTAGGAGGGTGGATTATGGTCGGTCTTTACTACCTATTAGCGAGCGTAACTTGGTAATGGTTTCTACCGTTTTGTTTTCATTAGGATCACCTAAAACCCCTATCCTCTACCTCTCTCACGTTTTCGTACCAAAATTATCTACTTACACATCTATTTCTGCCAAGTAATATTTTTAAACTATTATGAGGAGGGTTCCATTATTGTCGGATTTTTCCCCCTGTGGTGATATTCACACCTTGACTGGTAAACATTTACGTTAAACAAATCATATTTATCTACTTTAGTATAATGTATTAAACGTATTTATACTACTATAATGAATTACAATGTTATATACTTATTTATATATTCACAAGTCAATTATATTTAGTGGTCTATTGACCAAATTACTTCTTTCAATTGACCAAATTACTTCCTTCAATTAATTAATCTTTTTTATGTAAGTCAGTGTCACGAGCGGGATTCGAACCTACGATCTCCGTGGCTAAATAAGCCGCTGCTCTATCACTTGAGCTATCGTGACTTCGATCACTCGGACACTAATTTTCCATCTCAGCCCCACCTTTTTTTAATTTTCCTTCCTTTTTGCCATTTTCAAATGTCGTGTATGATACTCGTCGACAAATGAAATGGCCACGGAGAGCTTTCGTGAAGGAATACTTTATTTTACTTAATAGATCCATTAGATTTCGTGATCCGACTGACCAAATAACGTCTCTCAATTAATTAATCTTTATGTAAGGTATTGGTTGAGATAAAAAGTCATTGTCAAGTGCGGGATTCGAACCCACGACCTTCGGCTTAATACGCCGCTGCTCAACCACTTGAGCTATCGTGACTTCGATCCACTCGGACACCAACATCCAATCTTTTGAATTTTCACATTTGAAAAATAGCAAAAAGGAGGAAAAATTCAAATGGTGGGATGGGAAGTTGGTATTCGAGTGTATGGAAGTCACTAGTCGAATAATGCTACTCTAAAGACAGCCCTGTTCATGCAGTGGTATTGCTTCACCACTACTAGCATTTTATGGTTAGAACCAGACGAAAAAAAATTCATTTACTCATTTAAATACTCGCCCCTTCGTACAGATTAATCACTGATACACCGATTCAAATTGTTTCTCATTTGTCTCACAGACTTACATAAAAGAAAAAACATCATCCTATTCGTGACTTCACATCCCCTCTCAATATTTTCAAGACCTTCAATTAAATTGGTTTATTACGTGCTTTCATTGTCGTAGCAACAGGTTAATTCTACCTTCCAACTGTCAGTGAACAGACTGCCACAACTGTCGCGAGTAATTACCTCACCGATTCAACTTCTAATTCGAATAATTCCTAACAATTAGACTGGAAGTTCAATGCCCTTGATTGTAATAATTCTTGGAATATCGGGAAGGGTTATTTTAGCCATTTTAGAACTTACATCTGAAAAAATGTTAACTCACTGCCGAATATCAATACTTAATACTTATCAATACTTATACACTGACAGGAAAAAAATTCCACCCGATTTTTTTTCATTTTCTCAATAAAACAAAATTCTGCCATTAATTTGTAACGTTGTTTTTATCTATAAATACGTGTTTATGCTATGTTTTAAATTGGGAAGATAAATTAGACTTAAACACACTTATTCCTTCATCCTAAACAAAGATAAATAATTTTTCAATGTTTAATTTTTACGGAATTTGGAATGTTTATTCAATCTCATTTGAATTTTGAAGCAATAAACGTTTAATTTTCATCTTTGTCTTCTTAATTTCAATTTTTAAACTTAAAAAGGCCACTTGGTGCTGAGGATCTTGAGCGAGGTGTGGCACTTATGGACGTTCCATCAGGTATGAGGCTATTGCCATCGGAGTTTCCTACGAAACACTGCGAGACGCATTAGACATTTTCGAGAAACTGGGTCCAACCATAGAAGGCCCGGTTCTGGCCGCCCTAGGGTAACAGAACCACAGGATCACAGTTTTTGACTTTGAGAATTTTGTGGAACCGGCACCATACTGTTGTTCAAGCGATTCATCAGCTCCAGGAAGTTCGAGGTGTCCAAATTTCTGAACTGCTCGAAGACGTTGAAATCAATATGGACTGACGGCTTTCCGCCTCGTAAGAGGACCAGAATTAACCAGAGCACAGAGAGTTGCACGGTTCGCATTTGCTCGAGAAGCCATTGGTCATTGGACGATTGGTCTGCTGTACTTGGTACAGAAGAGTGTAAATTTGCTCAACGCGGTGATGGGCGTGAAATATTGTGGAGAAGGCGAAAAGAACGGTACGAAGCTTTGTAATTTGCCCCTTTTCAACGTAGCTCAGTGATGGTGTGGGTTGGAATTTCAATGGAGAGTCGCACAGAGTTGGTTGTTGTTCGTGGATGGTCTTTGACGGCTACTCGCTATGTGGATGAAATTTTGGAACATCATGCGTTACTTATCCTCGATAAAATCAGCGACATTTCTATTGCACGATAATGCAAATATTCCTCATGTCCTTCGCAGAGTACAAACGAACCTTCAACCTCATAACATCAGGGCCTTAACCTGGCCAGCCCGTTCTTCCGATTTGAACCCTATCGAACGTTTATGGGATAACCTCAAAAGACGAACAAGAGCATGTCCATCACTTCCTGACACGCTCCACGATCTCGAATGGACTCTTCGTGAAGAATGAGCTATCCTCCAGCAAAGGGACATTTCGAGACTGGTAGAAAGTATGCCGATGCGTCTTCGAGATTTAATTAAGGCAAGAGGAGATAATATGCGGTATTGAAATGGTAATTAAAAATCTAAAACAAAATTAAAACAAATTTTATCTGTCCGTCTTTTTTCAATTTTTCTTAGGAATTTACTGTTTTAATCAAAAACTCAATTAATTTATTAATTATTAATGATTAATATATAAAAATATATACAAATCAGGTTGTATTGTCCGTGTATTTGACTTTCTCTACCCATCCAGGTAACAATAGCACGTGGAAGTTATTCGATTTAAACGGAAGAGATCTTCAAAAGTAATTCAAACTGGCCATTGCTAATTGTTAGGGGAAAGTTATTTTTGTTTCGTTGTGTTGCAGAGATTGCTTCGGAACTGCGTACCTTGATTTGGTTGAAACCTCGGGCTTGTTTTAATACTGGCAACTGGGCGTAAACCGTTCAGTAATTTACTGAGGTACTTCAACTATTCCATTGTTTACTTGATACTTCCGACGGAGTTCGGGATTTCATTAAACTTGAAGCCAGAGGTATAGTCGTGGCAAAACGTTTCCAAACAGATGACGTCGATGGGATAGCCAAAACATTATTTTCCGAAGTCAAAATGAGAATTTTGTAAATAATAAAGCAACACTAGGGGAAAATTGAATTTCTCGACTACTATATCATAATTTATATTGAATTTTTTCCTTTAATTAAAAATAATTTTATTTTAGAATCTGCTGTTTATATAAACATGTAGATGCATCTTTATATAATATCTACATAACAAAAACATGAAATAATACTGTTTTATGCATTGGTCAAATACTGCATAAAACCATATACTGATTTATTATCAGCGTTGATAGACTATAAGTACGGACGATACAAAATGTGAGCAACATATTTTCTTCGGACCCGCTTAAAAATTAAAGGTAGTAATCCATTTATGTTTTAGTGGTCAATTGGCCAAGTTACTCCTTTCAATTAATTATTCTTTTTATGTAAGGCCTCTTGAAAATGGTAAAAAAAGGGAAAATTCGAACGGTTGTAGATGGAGTGTTGGTGCCCGACAGAATCGAAGTCACGATAGCTCAAGTGGTTAGAGCAGCGGCGTATTGAACCGAAGGTCGTGGGTTCGAATCCCGCTCGTGACACTGGCTTTTTTATCTCAACCAAGACCTTACATAAAAAAATAATTAAGAAAAAGAAGTACAGATAGTGTTTTTCAACCTATATCCAAATATACAGACCTACTAGTTATATAATTTATTAATTTCTCACGATATTTAAGCATTTAGAAAAACCTTTTTGATGTTCGATGGCTATTTATGCGAAAGCATTGCAAAACAATTTATTTTTATGCTCTGACAGACACTTGATTTTTTTAAATTTGGACTTTTATGTCACTTCAATATTTATTAACCAAAATATTGTCATTCTTACTACACAAACACATACAGACACAGATAATATAAATACCTATTTATATATGCATATCACGCAATCATACTTCGAAATGTATAAACAGGTAAGCATATAAATTACTACTTTTGTTGTTTTAAAATTTAATTTATTAAGATATCCATGCCCAAGGTTTTGAAAATATACCTGTTTGACATTATGCTAAAATTTATACATCTTGCATGTCAACGCTTTCATTTCAGAGTTGTATTATTTCTCGCATAATTGAATATAAACTCAGGTTTATTAACATAGATAAATAACGATAAGTTATTTCTCTGTTTCCAGCGTTTTGAATGAGCGAGTTTTATTTTTTTAAGCATTAAAGAAAAATATTAATCCATTGTTCTTTTATTTTATACAATAACTGAGCAATTTTGTACGATAACATATTAACTGTTAGCGGTCAAAATAACAGAGCGAAGGACCGACCGTGTTTCTCTTTAAATGAAGACATCCCTCTGTGTGTTATAAGAATTCATAAATTATAAACGAGTCCGCGGCTTTTGGTTATTTACCGCTTCGACCCCCGCGACGTGATGAATCGCCCCTCTTCAACGCGGTACCTTGTAAACAAATGCTAATTCATATAAATATGTGAAAAGTATGAGCATATTTGACAAGAGGAACCAAAGCCTAAAAGAGTTTTAAACGTTACGTAAATATATCAAATTATAAAAGAGCAGTTTTCAAGAATCGTACAATGTAATCCCTTGCCACACAGATTATTTTAAAAACAGCAATATAAAAAAAAATATATGTACGAAATTACGATCATTGCGTGGTGGTTAGTGACCGTAGTCAATGATTATTCTGAGATCGTGAGATGCGGTCTGGTGTGACGTAGTTTTAGAAAAACATTTTCTTTATCGTGCCAACGTTTCGATCTTTGTTGAGATGAACTTCAGGGCTCAAAGTGTTTGTTTTCTGCGAGATTGTGTCATTCTTGCGTGTCGTGTTGAGAGTGCCTCAAATTGAGATGATCTCAATAAAGATCGAAACGTTGGCACGATAACAAAAATGTTTTTCTAAAACCTACGTCATACCAGACCGCATCTCACGATCTCAGAATAATCATTACGATCATTGCTAAATCACTATAATCCTGATATAAGGTTTTTTGTAGATTTTATTTATAGAATTTACAAGTCAATTTGATAAACATCATAATGTCAATGCAAATTACTTTTAATTTAGGTAAATATTCAAATTCATCTTGAATTATTATCCTAAGAAATACAGTGCATACTTAACGTATTAGGTATTTACTCACCCACCCACTCAATAACTCACTCACAACACACATTCACTCAGTAAATCACTGACAAAACCAATCACTCACTCTCTCACTCGATAACTGA
>NW_019392701.1:1972717-1977397 GCF_000648675.2 Cimex lectularius
ATGATGAGTGTTTCTTAATTAGTACCTCAATGTGTAATTTTTATAATTTGTAATATATATATAATTAATTAATAAATAAATTTCCATATTTTTGTAATCTATATACATATACTGATTTTCCATTTAGATAAAGCACAAGACATTTTTCTTGAAATCACTAATTTTGCGTAACTCAATACTTCCAAATCTTACTATTATGGATTTCGTCAGATCATATCGTATTCCAGGAATGAAAGATATAAACAACTTGGTTGGTCAACCTTCATGTAAATAAACAAGGATGACGCGAATAACAATAAAATAATCCTATATACCCTTAATAAGAATGTCTGGGCGATAAATAAATTTTGACTTTTCGTTACTTACAAATTTTCTTATTAACAGTGTTAATAAAATAGCATAAGCTAAGCAATAATTGGACTTTCATTTGGATATCTATTTGAAGGTAAGATTTTTGCTATTTTCTATTATTGAATTGCTTATCCAAAGGGCTTTAATTGCGATATATGAGCAATAATCCTTTTGTCTGATTCATTCGATAGAGACGTTAAAACATAGCTCACTCTTGATCGAATTTTTTCTATTTTGTACGGTCCCGTAAATTTTAAATTTTGTTAAGGTTTCCGGGTACATTTGAGTAAAATGGTCTAAAAGGACATTTTGTTTCTTTTCATTGCGCATCGAATTTATATGCATCAAAACAAATCATCACCTTATACAATACATTATATATATTATGTATTGTATAAGGTAATGATTTGTTTTGACACATGATCGGTGCCGAATTTGCGATTGAAAGTGCCTCATGTAAAATACAAAACAACAATAAATTGAAAATAGCATCCAATATGGCAATAATAGGGATAAATAAAATAAAAGACTCGCTCTTTGCAATGCTTATCCATATATATGGGAGATTTGTCAGCAAAGAGGAAACGCGTAGGTGAGTCTTAAGCATAAATGCCATTGTGCCCAGGGATGGGATTATATTTGGTAATGAGCCTGGGCAGTGGATCACACCTACTTAGCGTACTACTTCCTGTCCCACACGTGCACCCCGTTGAGTATTTGCATACGCGTCCTGGACTCTAATTCTCTTAACAATGGAGCAATTTGCCGTCGAATGGTTTTTCGTGACCGGCACCGTCGGCTCCGCCGTAAATAACGTCCGCCGATTCATATGCAAAAGAAGATAGGCGAAAGTTATGACGAGCCCGCCCGTTATAAACGCAACTAATTGGCACTTAGATTTTTGTCTCCAACGCTTCAAATGATGGATTTTGTTCACACTTCGGTAAGTGTTTCTTTCTCGTGTGATATATCGCGGAGGAGATACTCACCCTCGACCGAGCACCTCTGGAATATTTACGGTATCAATTTATTACTTGCTTAACTGGATTTATATATTGTTATGCTAATCTAGATGGTAATATTTTTAGCGTTCAAGAACCATAACGTCATTTCTGCACAACATTTATACGTTATCTTCAATATCATATAATAATACACCAGCTCAATCGCGGTTATTAAGATTACTTAGGAACATGAATATACAATTACTCGATGAATAAGTGTTCAAATTAACATATGTAAAAACAGACATTATGAGATCATTTAACTTTTTTAATAAACATTCGGCTGGCTCGATAAAGCCTTAGTTCAATTAATTTTATTATATTAAAAAGAAAGATGACGGTCTGTTACGAAATGCTCGTCATATTAAGCAATTATTGTACTACCGCCGGAGAAGCAGGTCATGAAATTATTATTAAGGAAGAGGAAGAAGTCCTTCACCAGCCCACCGCATTGTTTCGTCCTTGGAAAAGAAGAAGAACTTATGATGACCGTCAATTCATGTTTATGAATTAAACTGTACATTCAAATCAAGCCACAAGTACTTACATACATGCCATGGATTTGGTTTTACAATACAATGTTAGTTGCGGAATGTAAACATTTGCCGAAAGTATGGCTGCACAGTAATCAAGTAAAAGGTAGACATTGGGAAAATATTTTTTTTAAACCAATGTGAAAAGTATTACCACGTAGCATGGAAAGTTGATTATTTGGGAAACCATGATACTCGTGGCCAAAGGCAAGCTCAG
The DNA here is from genome assembly GCF_000648675.2 of Cimex lectularius. Classification (NCBI taxonomy): domain Eukaryota; kingdom Metazoa; phylum Arthropoda; class Insecta; order Hemiptera; family Cimicidae; genus Cimex; species Cimex lectularius. Next base: position 1,974,823 of record NW_019392701.1, read on the forward strand.
AAACAAACAGTTTTTCCAGATGCAGAACGTAAGGAGTTTGAAAAAATCCATGGTATTTGGTTTCTGAAATTACTAACGGAGTTGTTCAGCAAGTATATGTTTCTGATGGATATTTTATAAACTCTGAACTTATTTTGCTTCGATTACTGTAAAGGATGTCAATATGAATTAGTAGTATTTTCTGGATAAATTTGAATAAATCCTTTTGCTTTAACACTTCCACCAGTGATCATTTGGAAATCGTGAGATTCGGTCTGATGTGACGGAGGTTTTAGAAAAACATTTTCTTTATCGTGCCAACGTTTCGATCTTTATTGAGATCATTTTAAGGGCTCAAATAGTTTGTTTTCCGTGTAGACGTGTCATTCTTGCGTGTTGTGTAGGCACTCTCAACACGACAGACAAGATGACACATATACACGGAAAACAAATACTTTGACCCCTGAAGAAGATCTCAGTAAAGATCGAAACGTTGGCACGATAAAGAAAATGTTTTTCTAAAACCTACCTCACACCAGACCGCATCTCACGGTCTCCAAATGATCATTGGCTAACGGTCTCTAAACACCCCACACTTCCACCAGTTTTTATTTTTTTCAGAAAACTTTCCGACCAACAATTCCCTTCCTCAGCCTTTGGTCTTCTTTATTAAAATGATTATATTAAAACTGTAATGAATAAACTATAAATACATATTATAAAAACACAACAAAAATAGCCAACCAATGAAATAACAGTTTGTAATAACATGAATAATAAAAATTTGCGTTTTATGCAAAAACAGCATATGAGGGCAATCTTAACATTAGTCGGTTTGAAACGATTCTCTATCTACATCTCACTGACGTCTTATTTCTACTTTTTATCGATTTATTATATATATTTATTAAATTATGATATTGTATTAATATTTGATGTTTTTCTTTCTTTATGCTGACATCATCTAGAATTACAATTCTATATAAACTTTCCAGTTCAGCTATTCTACAAGCATTGTTTTCTTTTTCTGTCTTAACGTTATCATATTTAGTTTATGGTACACTTGTTCTGAACGGTAGTGAATTAAACTTGGCCAGTGAATTTATGCATTCACTCCAGCTTAAATATTTCTACTAGATTATGGTTTGATTCAAATAAATGATGGTTAAAACCGTTATTGAATGATTTTTTTGGATACATTAATATTATTGGCATGTTGATATTGAAGAAATGGGTTGTTTTTGTTAAATGTTTTTGGTTGGCTGCACATGATGTATTCAACTTCATTCAAATATATCTGTATTTTCAGTGATTTTACTGCATTATTTCCAGGTTATTAAAAGTGTTTTTGCGATTTTTCATTTGTTATTGTTTTAACCGTTAATCAACCTTGCTATTTACATAATGTGATTAGGCGTTCACGTCTCGTAACACCAAGAGGATAATGACTCAGTTCATAAGGAAAAAGTTTCTTGAACTGTTCACGGTAAATTATAAAATAGTTTCTTTCTCGTAGCATCAAAACCCATATTTCGTGCGTCCTCATTGTGTGCATTGTTGAATTTTAGCTCGGCACAAAGGCCGCTCTTAAAACATGCACTGCGCTCGGGGATGAAACAATAAGTTAGCGCTCTGCCCAAATATTTTCTAATATACAACGAACAGCCCAAGACTCTCTTTCTTTATGAACTGAATGCTCAAAGTTGACTAGATTTTTTTTTAATTAGTTCATTGGTGTACATTGCAGGAAAAATTGTAGATAAATTTCCACGAATAAGTATTCTTTGACAGTGTTTATATGTTTCCATTGAATGTGAAGGAAGAGTATTATTATACTATTATTTCTACAAACAATTATTTTGTGCGCAACGGCAGGGAAAGTATTGCGTATCAAGAACACTTTCGATAGGTGGATCTAGGAGGATCTGTCTCATAGAAGAATGGTTATCATCACCTATTAAGGCAGGGGTGCTCAAACGGTCGATCGCGATCGACCAGTNAAATAATGTACCTATATTGTGCAGAAAGCTAATATCTATATATGCTACGGTACACCCTACCTACCTAAGTAGGGTAATATCGTGTATGTACGACAACCCTGCATCACACACACTTGCAGCCTCTCAGAGTCGATCGTAAGTAGTCTAAAAATATTGAGGTAGATCGCCAGCAGTTCAAGTTTGAGCACCCCTGTATTAAGGCATGCAAGGTGTAAAGTAGAGGGACCCTTCTTGTTTAAAGGGTAGTCCTCACTGCTTTATGGGGGGGCTGGTTCGCCTAGAGCTATGATATTAACTGTAGGGGGAAATAAACAAAAACACAAAAATAAACGGAAATACGCCTTTTATTGCGACAACAAAAACATTTTCGAGTTGTGTAATAAATTAAAATGAGAAAAGGAACATAAGTTCAAAGTAAAGGAAAAGTTACAAATTAAAATGTTCTCACAACAAAGAAAAAAACAAAAAAAAACTGACGGAGCTCCGTATCAACAAAATACAACAAAATTTTACTTCTTTTAAAAATATAACTAAAATCAATTTCTGGCGTCAAAGAACCAATTCGGGTTTGTTGACGGACGGAGGTTATCAGGCAA